>NW_026591918.1:1403285-1526106 GCF_907164565.1 Psammomys obesus | reverse complement strand
ACACACACACACACACACACACACACACACACACACACACACACACACTGAACCAGAAGAAGATATTGCAAATGCTTTGTTAATGTTTCAATCCCAAACTCAAAATGATACTTCCTCTTTCCATTTTCCTGGATTCCAGGTAGAGTTAACCTCCATAATAAAAGTTTGCCAAGCTGTAAAAGTAAATACGGACAGCTTTTGCTATTAACCTTGAAACGTCTGAAAGTGGAGGAACGCAGCCATTCCCTTCCACACATTCCCTTACTCTGGGAACGAGGTTTGGGCGCCATCGCCATGGCGCTTGTCTGGGCCCTATCCATGCTTTTGTGATCCTTTGAAACATGAGAAGATTTTTTATTTTGAAGGGTTCCCCGTGATTCCCAAGAACTCTGTTGGCTCATAGCTATGGGAATGGCTGCATCTGTTTTCTGCTTATGGTAATCCATCTTCATTCTTTTTGTTAGATAAACTGAGGAAATGTGAGGAAACATGGCTCTCCAAAAATGATATTTTTGGAGGCTTTTTCAATAAAAAATTTAGTACAAATAGTTTTAGTACAAATTTGCCTTTGGAAAAAAGATACATTGTAACAAATTTCACTAAGAGGCATTGCTGTGTTTCCTTTGACTGATAATGTATTTAACCAAAGAAGGACAATTCAGTTGCCTGGAGACAGAACGACTCAGTGTTTCTTCAAGGTGGAGCTTCGTGCACCTTGACCATAGTCACTTGGAGAGTTCTGAGGACTTTAAATTCCTGGGCCCCGCTCCAGCCCTGAGTCAGGAGCCTCCGGATGACAGCGAGGAATCAGCATGTTTAACGAGTTCTGCAGGTGATTCCTAAGTGTCTTCATACAGGCACATGGGAGAGGGGCTGGGAAGAGTGTGTGAGACACTGCCTTCTTCCTGGACGTGATGTGACTTCTGCAGGCGCAGATTCTCACAGAACTGATGGTTACCTGCATTAAAAGATCGGCTAAAGTCCAGGACCATCAGCTTTCCACCATGGCTGAGGTGAGAGCCTCATGGGCCCCCTAAGGAGCCAAAGGCAGTTAGTTAATAGTGGCTGGAGTCATATTCTTAGGTGATGTATCTGGAGTAAATTGTCTTCGATCAAGAAAATAACCCTCACTCAGGTGCATGCAAGAATTCTAATTAAATACAGTGGGGTGTGCACACACACACAGACGTGAAAACAGGAAGGGGACCTGTTGTAGGGGCAAAGGGAATCTGAGGAAGTGTGATGGATATAAAAGGAGATGTGGGATGGAATATATCTAATTGTTGAAGAATAAGTAATAACATACAATGGAATAAAAATAAATAGGATGAAACAAAACAGCAAACTAACTAACAGAAGGGCCTTTTCTCAGGAGTCCCTCTACTCTGATGAAAGGGCCAGAGTCAAGTTGTCTTTGGGGGGGAGGAACTCAATTTGAAGCAAATGAGAGTGATTTTCTGTCTTCTCAACGTTTCTAGTTTTGTTTGCTCGGTTGCGTAGCTGTCCTCACAGAGCGCAGCACTGGAATCCAGGACCTAGCCCTAAGCAGTTTACTGCGGGGCCTCTTTGTGATGTTGGGCAGATCTCATCTCTGCTGGTACTTTCATTGTGGTGGCTCTCAGCCTTCACTGTGCGGTAGAATCTCACAGATTTAAAACTCCTTCATCCCAGGGTCCACGACAAACCGAAGTCATTAAGACTGTGCGCTAGGGTGCAGGCATCTGAGCTCGGCAAAGCTCTCTGGTGATTCCAACGCAGTGGAGCTAAGCCCTTCTGTCCTCGGGCATCTGGAGAAAGCGCAGTCATTGTGACATCCGTAGGGATCATCACTATTTTCCTCTGCAGACAGAAACTCTTCATTTCCTCTGCTTAGGGCTGTGTGCATGGTTCAGAAGACATTTGTTATAAAAATGAGTTCCAGAGGAAGAGTTGGAAGTTTCTTCAGTGTTCAGCCACCACACTTGGCACTCCAGCCCAGTCCACTGCTGCGTGAACCGCGTTTCAGCCTTCATCCACAGACCATGCCCATGTGCTCTGCCCCTGCCTGGCCTTGAAATGCACAACACCAGCACTTCTTCTTGTCTGTCTCAAGACGTTCTTCAAAATTTATCAGTCTTCAGCTCTTTTTTTTTTTTCCCTTTTGTCTTCTCAAGAGCCAGTAACAGATCTCCAGTGAGCTGAAACAGGGTAAGTTGTTTTAAACTAGTGACTGCTTAATAAATTAGCATAAGACGGCTCCTACAGCCAGTTCCCAGGGCATCAGAGCCACACCGCAAGAAAAATGATTTCCATTAAACACCACAAAAATGTCTTTCCTGTGATACTTCATTAAAAGGGTGACATGTGCAAGAGTCTCAGCCACAAAACAGGAAAGCAATGTTTGAAAGTTAAATTAAAAAGTAAAGCGTAGTTAAGATTTTATTGAGCTTAAACTCCACTCCTACCCCCTAAACATATAAATCTGTTCTGGGCTCTATGTCTCCCACTCAGATGGGTGATAAATTTAGAGCGCTGGATGCTTATGTCTCTAAAAATAACGTTTACCTAAAGTGAAGTGCAACATCTGGGCCCATTGGGAGAGCGTGGAGTGGCCTTTCAGGTTAATTGTTTGTGTGGACAGGTTAGGTTTCCCAACGCTGAAAACGATACCTGGTTTGTTTTCCTTGGCCTCACCCACCACAGGTGAGGAGGGTTCCCACGGACTTTCCCAGAGGCCTGCTCCTTCATGCAGAATGTCATCATCAGTGCCGTGACATCAAGGAGATGGAGTATTTCCCATATATCACTTGAGCAGAGGGACCTGCTATCCGCAGAGACCCCTTGGTTCCCGGGGTTGAGAGGGATTAAAGAGGTGCCCAGTGCTCCAGAGTGAGTGCCATCAGAACCGACCCATGTATCTGTGACACTCTATGGCACGCCCCATGAGAAGGTGTTTGTGATTGCCTAGGTCACAGTGGCCATTGAGAAGGTCCATGCATTTTCTATAGGCTGTCAAACTAAGATTGACAGCAAGGCAGCCATTAGACTGGTCACAGTGAGAACTCTGTTTCTTTGACCAACACCCCACTCCATACTCCAAAACAGCTAATACCATGGAAAAAGAGGCCTTATGGAGGAATGTGGTGAAAGCAACCAGCTGTCCAGGCCCATCCTGGGAAGTGATAGTCTTTTTTCTTTTCTTTTCTTTTTGTCTTTCTTTTATTCTTTTTTTTCTTTTTTCTTTTCTTTTCTTTTCTTTTTTTTTTTTTTTGAGGGAGGTGATAAAAGAGAACGTCATAGGAAGTCCTGAAATAAATCCTCAGCATCTCTAAATCTTTGTATAAATTTGAGTCTAAACATTTTTATCCACAATATAAATTTTTCTAGGCACTGACTCAAGACCTGGGAGTTATCCTTTCCTTTCTTCCCCTTTTTGTTATTCCGTCTCTCCCACTCTCTTGGCTTCACTGTCAGACCTGATTGCCTCATGGTAGTCTGTGGCAAAAGACTCCTTACCCATGCCTGGACCTCAACCTTTCAGGATTAAAGATCACAAGATACCCTCTCACTAAAGCAGCTTTGTGGTTTGTTCGCTTGCTTGCTTGTCATTTGGCACAAAGTGTTCCTCTGTCTACACCTTTAGTGGCTTTCCAGGTGACTCCTCAGTAAGATGGCAGCAATCCATCCAGGCGGGCAAGGGCTTGGCAGTTTGGCCCCAACTCTGCTGCTCCCCATGCTCTGGCTGCACAACACATCTGGACCTCTCCTCTCTTAGCCCCACTTCCCCTCCCCCTCATAACTTAGACCCTTCTCTCCACCTAGACAGCCTCTTTCCTTCTCTGCTGGAGGTAAGTCCTTACTTGTCTTCCAAATCCCAGCCCACAAATTCCCCTTTCCTTTCATGAACGCTTTTTTGATGCTTTGGTCAGAGGCCTCCTCAGGCTCTCTGTCACTGGACACTTGGCAAGGCCTGTTCTTCATGCCATCCCAGGAACTGTGTTGTGCCAGAGGCTTCAAAGGCCATTACTGGAAGAAGTTGTGCCCTGTTTCAATGGGGCAACAGGCCCCAACAGGATTGCCCCCAACAAATCAGCAAATTGTCCTAGAAGAGACCTGTAGGATTGCAGCTTCTCCTGTCCACAAGGCTCCTTCCGAGCCAGCCACCACAGCCATCCTGCTGACACATGGTGCAAGCCTGTGGAAGTGCTCTGATTGGGATATCCAAGAGGGCACTCCACCCTCGTGCTCTTCACTTTCAGTGTGCTTGATGGTGAAAGGCTGAAGGTGAGTGCTGAAGAGCCTGGGGTTGTGCTGCACAGCTGTAATCCAAGCCCCTGGGAACCTGAGGTGGGGTGTGGTGACTACAGCTCCAGCCCGGGGAAGCTAGGCTTTGCTGTCTTCTTCTCTTCACATCTTCAGAGTGAGAAACTGCAGTGTGGACAGCAGAGACTGTCAAATTACTTGTCTAATCTGAGGGCAGCTACCAGTTCCAAAGATGTGGGTTTGTGGTAAGATGTTAGGGCCTTTGAGAGAAGATCAGTTTTAAGGACCGTCTATGTGTTAGAGACTTATCTGAATCAATGGATCCTCCCTCACCCCTGAAATTTCTGATAGAAAGGGTCAGAGGGATGGGCTTGTTGTCATGAATGATGTATTTCAGCACAACAACCAAAGACCGCAAACCTCCGAAAGCGTGACACTCAAAGCTGGCAGGATGTGGTGTGAGTGGCCCTGGGGCTGTCTGCGCAGGTAGACCATTGGTATGTGTTTGCTCTGGCAACCTGGCAACAGGGCATGAGCCGTTTCTGGTTCACAGCCTAAAAGGTAAAAGACAAGTAATGAAAGAAATGCTTCCTGCGTGAAAATGAGGCAACGCGTTCCCAGTCACAGCAGTCAGCTTGCTTCATGAGAAGGCCAGTATTAATACCTGGGAATAAAAGAGAATTTGTGTTCGTTCAAATTATTCTCACAGGCAGAAGCTCCGGACAAAGACGAACCATGGCACTCTCAGGAGAACAGGTACACATCCCTATTCTATAAGAGAGACTAAGAGATTTATTGCCTTGGTTTGGCATTGTACCTTGGCTATATGAGCAGAAACAGACTGGAAAAATATCTTCTGAGTTTGGCAGCTGAGGGCAAATCCACTGGGCCAGATCATTCCCTGACCTTTTCTTTAATACTCAGTGCATATATCGAAACCCGTCAGTGACTGCCCATCTTGTCCCTACTCTTGCTGCTTCGTTACCTTTGGCTCTTTAATTCGTAATAGGAGATAAAAGTAATGCTTTCCCAACCCATGGGATTATAATGAAGACAAATGTGCAAACGTATACTTAAAAGGTATTTTTGTGGGCTAGGAGGTAGCTCAATAGCAGAACATTGTCTAGCATGGGTGAGGCCACCTTCTCCCTGCTGCTCTGGCTCTGCCGGAAAATGAAACCGTAACAGCAACATCCTGCTTGGAGCGTGCTGAAGCATCTCGGTAGAACCGTCCGTCAAGCCTGGAGATCTGGAGGCACTTTTGATGAGCAGCTTGGAAAGTCTAGGAAGTTGACCATAGCTGGGAAAACTAGGTAGCCAGGGCAGTTCCTTGATGGCATCCTGTCCTTGGTTCGTTCATATTCCCATTCTCTTCCTCTACCCTTCCCTCCCTCCCTCCACCCTCCTTCCCTCACGCCTTTCCTCCCTCCCTCACTCTCTTCTTCCTACTCTCCCTGCATTCCTTCTTTCCTTTGCCCTCTTTGTCTGCCAGGAGGTAACAGCTCTCCAGCTGCCAAGATGTTCTGCCAAACATGGGACCAAAGGACCATGAACCCTCTGCAATTATACGCCGAAACAAATCTTTCTTTAAAAAAAAAAAAAAAGTTGTTGGTATCAGATTGTCACAATTACACAAGGAGAAAACTAATACAAACAACGAAAACACGACGTTTGTTTGTAGCTTCTAAAACCCTGGGACAGTTACGCGCTGCCCGTATCAGTGCAGTTAGTCAGATAAACCATTGGTTGCTTTCTGGCTTGTATTTAATTGTTTGCTTTATGCTCTTGTTAATGCAGATTTCACTAGTCAGTCACATATAAATGCACATGCAAATCTGTCTAAAACACATTGTTTTATCAACAATTACATTTCATTAAATAACAAGCAAATTAGACATGATCTGAAACTGGAAGCTGGAAAGGACTGGACGGATCGTACAGATAGTGTTCACCTAGTGGTCAAGGCAGCTACAGCCTTTCAACACTGAGCTGTCATCTGTGCCTGCGCCCATGCTGTCCTGTAGCTATTTGGCCTTCACAGTGATGAGGACTCCATTGCTGACCTCACTACACTTCTGGTGGGTTGATCTCCAGTCTGCTGTCTGCTCTTCAAGGCCTCACAAGCAGGCGAGCAACAGTCGGCTGGCTGACACTTGTCACCTCCCTGCTTCAATGGCCTGCTCCCGTTGCTCATCTCGCTCACCCGTTCAGCCACTGGGCGTTTGCTCCTCTTGGCTCACTGTGCACACACCTGTGGACTGGTACCACCTTCAGACCACACGGCTCTCCGGGCTCGAGTCAGATCAGCAGTAAACACACAATCCTTTTTCTATCCTTTTGTTTTCGTGAAGGCCATGGTAATAAAGAACTACATAAGACAACCTGCGGTATCAATAGGCCATGCGAATCTATGCGCACAGTAGCTCATAATCCCTCACTGTCTTTGCAGGGCCTGGTTCCTGGAGCTCTGACTTGGGGCCACAAGGAAGGGAGAAGAGAACAGACTCACCTGCAACACAGCGAGGCTGGACTGGGTGGTCTGGGCTCCAAGGCGGAGAGGCTGCAGCTGAATCAAGGAGGCAGTGTTAGCTGCTCTCCGCGGAGCACTGCTGTGGAGGAGCAGTCTTCAGGCTGAAAGCCTCTGTGAGGAGAACATTCCAGTGGACATTTTCTGCACATATTGCCAATCTCCACACTCGGAACCCCAGGAAGGCTATGCCATCTTTCTGAGCCTCACCTGGGGAAGGCTTTGCCAGTCATGTGGGGCTGAGGCCTCGGAATCCTTGACACCGCCTTGCTGGTGTCAGCAGTCATTCCCTCACGGCCTCTGCTCCCCAGCACGTTGTCAGGAGGCCTCTATGAGGAGGGCCCTTGCTACATACAAGGAAGCAGGTTCAGGGACATGTTAGTTGTGAAATTTCTACCTCATTTTAATTTATCCAAGGCTTGCTTAGTTCTCAGTTCCAACTTCAGTTTTTCATAAGGACCCAGGAAGTAAACCTTTCTTTAAAAGTTTTAAAGATAGAAATATTTTAAATCTCTTACTCAGGAGCCTAAATTAAAAAAAAAATAGTATTTCAAAGCAGCTTTAAATTTACATGTTATTTGATCAAATCGCTTTTAGTACATTCACAGATGTGCACAACTATTTCTGTTACAAAATTATTGTTTTATATCATTTTCACTATCATGAAATAAATTTGTGTCCTTCAGTTATTTAGCTTCTGTCTCTGCTGTCCTGAGCCTTAAGCAATGACAAAAACACTTTGTCTTCATGGATTTGTCTGTTCTATAAATTTCATGTAAATGGACTCTCATGTGGTCTTTGTATCTTGCTTCTTTCACTTAGCATAGTACTGTCAGGCTTCATCCGCGCTTCAGCGGGTACCCGCCCTGCATTTCTCTCAGTGGCTGGATTATTCTGTTGCATGGTTTGTCGGCTTCGCCAGTCCTCTGGTTGGGACTCTTCCTACATCTCGGCCACTGAGAAGGCTGGTTCTGTGAACCTCCTGTGCACACAGTTCTCATCTCACTTAGCCGGTTCTTGGAAGTGGAACTTTGAGGTCACAGAGTCCTTTCGTGTTTAGCAGTTAAGGATGTGGCAGGCTGCGTTCTGAGCTGGCTGCCACAGTTTACATTCTTTCCAGGCGCACAGGGAGCTTCTGATTCCTTCACAGCTTTGACAACACTTTTTTTTTTTTTTTTTTTAGACACTGGGGTTACAGCCCTCCTGGTGGGCATGAAGTGTGTGTGTGTGTGGTGTGTGTGTGTGTACTTTAGGAGTTTCCATGTGTAAGATTGTCTTCTGAAAATAGAGGTAACTCCACAATGTCCCTTTCAATCTAGATGTTTTTCAACCCCTTGCCTAAAGACACTAGTCCAAGCCTTTGGTACAATGTTGAATGTTGGGAGAGGTGGCTAAGCTGTTCAGTCCTTTCCGGAAGACGACAGTTCTTCATCACCCCTGGGATCACAGATGCCATCACCCATCACAGCTCATAACCTCTGTGATTCTGGTTGCAGAGGACCCGATACTGTCTTCTGAGTTCCTTGTCTGTGGTACATGTACATGCACACACTAAGGCACACATAACATGACATAAATAAAATAAGCCTTTAAAACAAATGCATAGTCTCTTACTATTGAGTACAATGTTTGGTATATATGTGTATGTATTGCTACATATATATTTTTTAATAAGTTGGGAAGAGATTTTTATATCCCTAGTGTGGTGACTGTTTCTTTCTTTCTTTCTTTCTTTCTTTCTTTCTTTCTTTCTTTCTTTCTTTCTTTCTTTCTTTCCTTCTTTCTTTCTTTCTTTCTTTCTTTCTTTTTTCACAAAAGGAGGTGATCTTGTGGTCTTGTTTCTTGCTTTGTTGATATGGTGTATTACATTAATTGATTTTCAGATGTTAAACCAACCTTGCATCCTGGGATAAACCCCAACGAGCCATGGTTTATAATTCTTTTTATATGGTGTTAGATTCCACTTACTTGTATTTTGTTGAGAATTTTTATGGTTCCATTCATAAAAGATAGTGGTTTGTAATATTCTGGGATGTTTTTGTCTGCTTCATTTCAGGGCAGTACTGTACTTGTAAAGAGAGTTGGCCAGTAGTCCGTCTTGTGGCGTTTAAAATAGTTTTGAATAATTACATCAATTCTCCTCTGTTTGGTGGGATTCACAAATGAAGCTCTGAGGAGTGGGGGCTTTTGTTTGTTTATGTATTCTTGTTTACTTATTTGAACTGTTATCTTTTATAGGAATGTACAGATCTTTCATTTCTTCTTGAGCTGGTATCAGAGTTTTGTATCCGTTTTGGAATTTGTCCATTTTTTTATTCTTTGACTTATATGCATGCAGTATAATTATTCGTAGCCCCCCTTTATAATCCTTTTAGTGTCTTTAAGTAATTTAGTGTCTTTTAGTAATTGTCCCCTTTCATTTCTGACTGTAAGAACCTCAGTTTTCTCTAGTCCCTTCTTAGTCACTCAGGCTAGAGGTTTGCCAATCTTGTTCATTTTTCCAAAAAACCAAACCAGCACTGGTTCTTTGGCCTCTCTCTATTCCACTGATTTTTGCCTTAATCTTCACCATGCCCTTTGTTCTCATTTTGGGTTTAGTTTCTTCTTTACTTTTAAATGTCTAAATTATGACTTTAGGTTGCTAACTTGAGACCCTACCTCCTACTCCCATTTTTCTGTTTGAGACCAGGATTTATTGTGAGCCCAGGCTGGCCTTGAACTTTTGGATCCTTTTGTCTCAGCTTTCCCGGATTATGGGAAAGTACCTCAGAGCCTGACATGCTTTCCTTGTTTGTTTTCCATTTAGACATTTGCAGCCCCATCTTTACCTCTACTTTTGCTTTTGTAACTTGCTCATGCATTAAATGAATGCTTATTTAGCATGCTAGATCTTGAATATTTTCACTACTTTTTGAGGTATTTCCTTCAGGATCATTCTCACATTTATCAGCATTTTCTTCAGGTTTATGGCAACAATTCCAGTGAGATATAAAAACTTCTTCTTATTTATTTTATTTTATTTTTTTTCAGAGGCAGAGGCAGGCAGATTTCTAAATTCAAGGGCAGCCTGGTCTACAAAGTGAGTTCCAAAGTTCCAGGACAGCCAGAGCTACATAGAGAAACCCTGTCTCAAAAACTAAAAAAATAAAACAGGCAAACAAACAAAAATAAAACAACCCTTTTTATCCTACATAATTTTATTTCATTTATGCTCCCTTTTTGTCATTTTAAAGATCTTATTATTTTTATTTCACGTGTATGGGTGTTTGCCCGAAGATACGTACGTGTATCATGCGCGTGCCATGCCCAAGGAGGTCAGAGGAGGACATCATATTTCCTGGAGCTGGAGCTACAGATACTCACGAGCCATCGCATGGACGCTATGAACTGAACTCAGGTCCTGTGGGAGAGCGGCCAGTGCTCTTGACCACAGAGCCATCTCTCCAGCCCGTATCCCTTTTCTTAAATATATTATTTGTCTTTTTTTAAATGATGTGTTCTATCTGGGACATACGTTGTACACATCATACTAGTTCATATATATATATTTGTACATATTGTATGTAATATATACATACTGCTGCGTTAAGTCTGTTAGGTCTGTGCTACAGCGCGATAATGTATGATTAGAGCTTACTTTTGATGATTTTGTGGCTTTTAAAAGCCCTGAGGGAAGCAGACCAAGCGCCTGTTTACTGCTTTGTAGTCTTAACCCTGACTGACATTTTCACCTGTCTGCGTTTGTTACCACTGTCCTCATTTCCTTGCTCTAACAGGGCACTGTTTCCACATTATTACCTTCCTATACGCCTTGGCCCAACGGTAAATTAAACACGGAACCATTGCACACGGTTTTTTCAGACAAATTTCAGGAGAAAAGCACATATTTACCCTGTGGCTTATAATTATTAATTATAAAATATTTTACTAGTGCCATTACAGTGTGCGCGAGTGTGTGTGTGCTGTAATTACTGTCTGGAGCTTTCAGCCTACAGAAATTGTTTTTAGTTTTTCTACAGTCCTGTCTGCTGACAACACATTTTGTTTTCTTGGGGAGCTACTCTGCCTTCACTTTTGAAGATCCGTTTTCTAGGACACGGGCCCTCAGCTGACAGTCCCTCCACCTGCACGCCCACCTAGAGCGTCTTGTTTATGAATGAGTTACTTTTTCTTTCTCCTTGTCTCTGGTTGAAAGCACAGTAACTGCGCTTTGTCTGTTGGAGGCCTCCTTTGTGTCAATTTGCTTCCTTGATGGGAAGACTAATGTTTTCAAACGAATTTGGGAAGTTTGCATCCATTGTCTCTGATATTTTTTTCCCTTTTTCTACTTCTCTCTGATATTCGTGGTCTGTCAATCAAAGCTCACCGCTTCTGAGGTTCTGTGCACTGTCTCTCACCCTTTTTCTGTTCACTAGAATATATTGTCTCTATCTGAACTTCACTAATTTTTCTTGTACCAGTTCATATGCATTGCTTAATGAATTTATAGATTTTTAGGTTGCTGCATTTTCAACTCCAGGATTTTGTTTTTCTTACATTTTCTCCTTCTCTGTTAATGTTCTCTATTAGACACTTTCAGCAACCCTCCTTCGTTCCTTTGGTAGTCATTGTTCTGCTCTTTGAACGTATTTATAACTACTTTGAAGTTAATGTCTACTAAATCTAAAATCTGGTTGATCTCACCGATAGTCTTCTTTCCAGTTTACCCATTACATTTTTATCTGTCTCTGCAGATCCTGTATTTCTAAATTAAATTGGAGGTGTGATGTTATTATCAGTAGGTGGTGAGTCAGTTCTGAGCACTAGTTCTGCATGGCGGTCTTAGTACTGCTTGTTGATTTCCTCAGTACTCACCTGTTCCCTGCTGCACTATGAAGCTCCTCAAGCTGCTCCACGGGGCCCAGCTAGGCTGTCACTGTCACCAGGGACCAAGGTGGTTTGGCTTTTCTTTAGTCATCCCTTGTCCTTACCACCAAGCTACTGAGTGACACTAATTGCTCACTGGTTGGTCCACTGTTTTCTGTACAGTCTTGACCGTGAATGCAATCAAACCTCATTTCCACGGAGGCTGTGGCTGTGAAGGGTGTGTTGGAGGGCGCCTTGTTCGTCCCAGGTCTCCTCGGATCTCTCCCGCAAACCACCCACCTTGGAGCTCAGCCCGAGTCTCCAGTGGATGCAGGCATCCGCCCACAATTTCCTCTCATTGCCACTTCTGCCATTTTTGTTGTTGTTGTTGCTGTTATGTTTTGTGTTGAGACAGAGACGTATGTAGCCTGGGTTGGTCTTAAGCTCAGGAACCTAGCCTAAACTTCTTCTGGTCCTTCTGCTTCCATTTCCCAAATGGGAGGACCACTGATCCAGGCAACTCTTATTTTTAAACAAGGCATTTAATTGGGAGTGTGTTTACAGTTTCAGAGGTTTAGTCCATTCTCATCATGGCAAGAAGAATGATAGCACTGGAGCAGTAGCTGAGAACTGCATTGTGATACACAAGCATAGAGAGAGACAGGGACAGGAGATGGGGGACAGGGAAAGAGAGAGAGGGACACGGAAAGAGAAAAACAGGGACAGGGGGACAGAGAGAGAACAGAGAATAAGAGAGAGAGAGAAATGGCTTTTTGAAATCTCAAAGCCCACAATAAATGACATGTTCCCTCCAGCAAGACCACATGTATGCCAACAAGGCCACACCTCCTAACTCTTCTTAAATAGTGCCACTTGCTGGTGACTAAGTGTTCAAAACGTGAGCCTATGGAGGCTGGTGGTCATTCTTTTTATTATTATTAGTTACATTTTATTAATTCTGTATCCCAGCTGTATCCCGCTCCCTCATTCTCTCCCAATCCCACCCTCCCTCCCTCATCTCCTCCCTGCCCCTTTCCAAGTCCACGGATTAGGGAGGACACCCTCCCCTTTTACCTGACCCTGTTTCATCGGGTCTCTTCAGGACTGGCTGCGAAAGGTCTTATTTAAGTCATCACAACAGGGCTCACAGCTAGGTAGGACTTTCAATACCCCTCCCCCAGGCCCCAACAGCCTGTAAAACACCTTTCAGTACTGTGAGACCAAGCTAGCAGAGAGGAAGCTTCCTGGTCAGTGTTGACGTGAACTCTCATGCCCTGTGACCAATGTGCGGTGTCTTCAGAGACAGAGTGCTACCATCAAGGTCTGGTAGGTTATCGAAAACAATGCTGCAGCCTGGACTGTGTGGGTGAGGTTTCTGGGACGCTCTGGACCAATAACTTGAAGGGAGGGTACCACACCTGGCTCTGGGCTTTTATTTGGTGACATATGGCCTCTGGGGAAAGCAAATTTCCTGTGTAGACCAATCAACCTTTTTAATGTGGATATATATTTAGGAAGCTCATGAAAGAGTATGTTTCCATATGCTTTAAAAATGTTTTGTTTTTTAAGTATTTCATTTGTATAGGTGTATTGCTTGCACGTATGTCCCTGTACTCTGTGAGTTCTCAGTTCTGGAGGCCACTAAGAAGAGGGAGTTGGTTCCCTGGAATGGGAATTAGTCACCTTATGGTGCTGGGAATCAGACCGAGGTCCTCTGGAACAGCAGCCACATCCCTGCCACTCTACATGACTTTTCAGACCTCTTAGTCATGTCTCCCATCCGTCCTCACTTCTTCCTCCTTCACCCTTCTTTCTATTAACCCTTCCTCCCCATGTTTCTCCTGTTAACTTCATATCATCCGTCTTCTATTCCCTCTCTCCCCTTCTTTAAGTCCTTTCATCCTTTCTTCCCGCAGTCCCTTCCTAGTTCCCTGTAGTCTACAGGTGTTCTAAAAACACATGAACTTGCAGAGTTACCGCTAAGGGTCACGTGAGTGAGACATGATACCATTTGCCTTTCTGCTTCTGAGGTATCTCCCTTAGCATGCTTTCCAGCTTCATCTACTTACCTGCAAATTTCATGATTTTGTTTTTTTAACAGCTGATTAAAATTTCATTGTATATAGGTAGCACATTTTCATTATCCATTCAGAGGTTCATTAACAACCAGGCTGTTTCTAATTTTTATGACTAAAGCAGCTTTGAACATGAATACACATGTGTTTCCTTAGTAGGCATTAGATGCCGGAGCCAGCCAGCAGAGTTGAACGGTTCTTGAGTCGGGAATGAGGATTAATATTATTTAAATAAACACACAGCACACAGGAAACTTTTTTTAAAGGTACAGACTTGACAGCCACAGCAAAAGGCAGGCAACTGCAGCAAGCAGTGCCAGCAGCAAGTCTCAAGTCTCTGCCTCCTCCTCTGCCTCCAGCCCTCTGTTTCCTAACATTTAGATTTCCCACATTATACTTGCTTTTTGTGAAATCTTAGGTCTGGTTCATGCTCCACGTCCTCCAAGCTCTCTCCTCCAGCTCTGCTCTCCTCGTGCTCTGCTCTCCTCGAGCTTCTCTCCTCCCACTCACCTCCTGCTCTCTAGCTCCTCCCCTCTTTCCTGTCCTCTGGCTCCTCCCATTGCACAACCTTGTATCTAGTTGCTTTATTTGTGTCCTGTTTACACAAGAGTTGAGACAGGATGCTTGGAACATCATCATCAGCCTTCTTCTGCAGTAACTGTCGGCCTGTCTTTTTATTGTAGAGTTTCTGAGCCAGAGTAGAAACATCTCAGAACAATGGTTAATTTCCAGGAGGAGCCTGAGGAAGAGGTGTGATCCTCACAAGCTATCTTACCTGCTGTCACAAACAAAAGGAGATGGACTTGCAAATTCTACCCTGCCCTTAGAGAAGGTCTGGTAAAAGCAGTCTCTCCGCTGAGATTTAAATATCAAAGCAGCTGCCAGAGGCACCGCTCCCGACAATTAGAATCCTTCGAATATGTGATCAGGAGGGGGATAGTGGGCTCATACAGTATAGCTATTTCTAGCTTTCTGGGGAACCTCCACACAGATCTCCACAGTGCCAACACCAATTCGCACTCCGGCCAATAGCACATAAGGGTCCCCAGTTCCCCACATCCCCACCTGGCATTTGTTGTTTTTTCTTAATCTTAGACATTCTGACTAGAGTAAGACCAAATCTCACAATAGTTTTAATTTTCATTCCACAAAGAACGGTGAGATGGTGAGCAGTTTTAAAAATAGCAAGGGAGCAAGCGCTGTCTGTGACAGGAGCTCAGCAACTCTTCCTCCCTGTCTGATGTCTTTGCTGTCTTTATTCTTCATTGTGCAGGCCTTTTACTTCCTTGGTTCTTATTTCAATATTCTTTCCTGAGGCTATTGTGAATGATGATTTTTCCCTGACTTCTTTCCCAACATATTTGTCAGCATGTAGGAAGGGTACTGATTTTTGTGTGTTAATTGTACATCCTGCTATGCTGAATGTGATTATCAGCTTTCCAAGATTTCTGTTAGAGTCTTCAGGGTCTTTAATGTATAGAATCATGTCATCTAAAAATAGGGATACTTTGACTTCTTCTTTTCTTATTTGTATCATCTTACCTCCCGTCTAAGACTTCACCCACCAGGAGTGGGCTCCTATCTTATTACTGATTTTAATGGAAATATTTCAAGTTTTTTTTTTTTTAATCATTTAGCAAAATGTTGGCTGTGGGCGTATTGTACATTGCATTTCTTATATTGAGATCTGCTCCCTGTATCCCCAATGTCCCAAAGACTTCTGTCATGTTGGATTTTGTCAAAAGTCTTCTCTGAATCTAATGAAGGTTAACATGGCTTCTGTCCTTGAATCTATTTATGTGGTGGGTCACACTTATTGATTTTTGTACATGAGTCATGTCTATCTCTCCAGGAGGAAAGTCACTTGATTATGGTGTATGATGTCTTTTTCAAATTTTGTTTGTAAAATTTTTATAATTTTTGCATCCATGTTTATCAGAGAGATTAGCCCATAATTCTCTTTTTTTGTTGAGTCTTTGTCTGGTTTGGATATTAGAGTAATACTGGATTTGTTAAAAAAAATTGGGAGAGAGCCTTTCTTTTTTATTTTGTGGAATAATTTGAAGAGTATTGCTGTTGGTCATTTGAAAGTCTGATAGACTTCTGTGCTAAATTCATTTACCTTTGACCCTCCTTACGTTTGGGAAACTTTGAATTATAGCTTCTATATCATTAGCCTGATTAAACTATTTACTTCATGTGGGCTTAATTTTTGTAGAACATGTACTTCTAGGAATTTGAGAGACCAAAGAATAAAGTAGCAACTATTGTTAAGACCTAGAGTAGGTGCAGTAAAAAGTTAGTAATGCCCTGAGGGGAGAGCCACCTCACTGCATTCTTTCCCCACCCACTAGAGATATGGTTGCTAGGAAACTGGACCCTCCCCCTAGGGAGGGACACCTCATCATGGTCAATGGTCTGGAAACCTTCCTATAGCCAATCAATTCAAAATGTAGCATCTTGACCAATAGATGCTTGCCAGGCAGGAATTTCCCCTGCCTTGGGTATGCTGGGAGGGACCAGAATCTATAAATCACCCAACTAACCTGGGGTACGCGCGCTCAGCTCCCACCTCTTTGGCGGTGGGGCTGTGTAGGCCCAAGCTGCAGCTTGTAATTTACAATAAAAAGACCCTCATGTGTTTTGCAACGGAGTCAATTCCTGTAGATCTTTTGGGGACTCGTGAACTGGGTATAACAAATTCATGTTTCTTTTAGATTTTCCATTATAGTGGAATATTGATTTTTAAAGTGTGTTATTAGGATTTCCCCAGTATTTGTTGTAATGTCTCCCTTGTCATCTTTAGTTTTATTAATTTGAGTGTTCTCTTTCTTTTGGTTAGATTGGCTAGAGGATTGTCAATTTTGTTCATCTTTTCAAAGAACCAACTTTTCATTTCATTGATTCCTTATAATTTTCTATTTTTATTTTGTTAATTTCAGCCCTATTTTGATTGTTTTTCCAACTACTGTTTTTCGGGTATTGCTCATTCTTGTTTGTCCAAGGTCTTCAGGTGCATCATTAAGTTATTGATTTGAGGTTTCTCAATTTTTTGCTGCAGTTCTTAATGCCATAAACCTTCCACTTAGGGCTACCTCATTGCATCACACTGATTTTTGGTACGCTGTGTTTTGTTTTGATTTGACTCTAGAAATTTTCAAATCTTCTCTTTTATTTTTGCTTGATCTAAATATAACACGCAGTAGTGTGTAATTTAATATCTACGAGTAGTACTTTCTGCAGTTTTTATTACTGCTAATATCTAGCCTTCTTCCATTGCAGTCAGATAGACTGCCAGAAGTTATTTCAGTTTTCCTATACTGCTGCCTTTGTGACCAAATAGGTTGTTAGTTTTGGAGAAAGCTCCATGGTCTGCTGAAAAGAACGGAGTTGGTGTTGGGTTGGAATGTGTCACGGTTGTCTGTTAGGTCCATGTGATCTATGATGTTATTTAACTCCAAAGTTTCTTTGTTCAGGTTTTGCCCATATGATTTGTCTCTTGGTGAGAAAGGGCCATTGAAGTCATCCACTATCACTGTTTTGAGTTAATCTGGGATTTTTAGATATAATAGTATTTCTTCTGTGAAATTGGGTATACCCTTGTTTGCTGCATACATGTGTAGGATTAAGATATCTTCTTGGCAGATTATTTCTCTAATGATTATGAAATGAACCTCTATCTTTTCTGACTACTTTTAATTTGAAGACAATTTTATCAGGTATTAGAATAATTTTACTTGCTTGTTTCTTAGTCTCACTCACTTGGAATGCCTTTTTAAATCCTATCTTTGGATAAAACAGGATCAGATGAATGGGGAGGAGGTCCCCCCATCAGTGGACTTGGCAAGGGGCACGGTGGAGATGAGGAAGGGAGGGAGAGATTGGGAGGGAATGAGGGATCGGGACATGGCTGTGATACAGAGTTAATAAAATGTAACTGATAAGAAAAAAATAAAATTCAAAAAAAAATCCTATTTTTGATGGCTAGATATGTTTCTTGGAGTCAAGAAAAAGATGGATCCTGTTTTCTAATCCATTTTTTTTTGGTCTAAGTTTCTTTATTGGGAAATTGAGATTTTAATATTCAAAATTATTATTAACAGATGTGTATTAATTCCTTCCTTTTTGTTTTTATAGTGTTTCTTAGATCTCTTTTGATTAACTGTTCTGAATTTTTTTTACTTATTCTGTGTGATCTCTCCACCATATTTATTTGGGTCTTCAGAGCAAACCATTCTTTCCAGTAACCTCTGTAGAGCTGGCTTAGTGATTATAAACTCTTTTTTTTTATGGATTTATTTGTTTGTTTGTTTGTTTGAGTGTTTTGCCTGCAAGTATGTGTGCACTGAATGCTTACTTGGTTCCTGTGGAGGTCATAAGAGGGTATCAGATCCCCTGGAACTGGAGTTATGGATGTCTGTGAGCTACGACCTGGTGCTAGAAATTGAGCCTGGGTCCTCTGCAGGAGTCACAAGTTAACGTGACTTCTGAGACATCTCTCCAGCCCCCATTTTCATATGTTTTAATTGTGGAAAGTATTTATTTCTCCTTCTGTTTTAATAGATAGTTTTGCTGCTTATAGTATTCTAAGCTGTTAGCTTTTGTTTTTCAGAACATAAAATTTCTTTTTCCAGAGTCTTTTGGCTTTAAAAGTTTCTGTCAAATAGTCAGGTTGTTATTGTGATGGATCCTGACTTTATAAATGGCTTCACCTTTCTCCTTTGCAGCTTTTTTTAATTCTGGGTTTTTTTTTTTTATGTTTTAACTATATTAATGGGGGGTGATTACTGTGATGGCCATGTCTATTTGGAGTTCTGTAGGCTTCTAGCACTTGAGCAGCCATCTCTTCTCTAGGTTTGAGGGGCTTTTTTTCTAGAATTTTATTGAAAATATTTTCCATGTTTTCATTATGGCAATGCCCACTTCCATGCCCATAATCTGAATGTTATATCTTTTCATAGTGTTTTGGAGTTCTCCCACTGAAGTTAGTTGGCCTTTACCTGAGCAATCCGGTTCTTCCACCTCATCCTCCATCTCTGATTCTCTGTTTTCCGCAGGATCCACTCTTTTAGTGAGGCTGTTCACCCAGGTTCTGGTCAGCTTATCGAATTTTCATTTCAGAATAACTTCAGTTTGAGTGCTCTTTGGCAATTCCACTTCTTCATTTCATCCATCTTTGTTTTTGTTCTCTTGGGTGTATTTATGACTTTGAATTATTTGAACATGCTTATAATCATCTTTTTGAATTCTTCGTCTGGTAGTTCTTTCAAGTAATTCTCATTCGTTGTTGCTGTTGTGTGATTAATAATGCGTGGCGAAGTATGTCTTGGTTTTTCATGCTGTTTCTGTTTCTGCACTGGAGTTACTTTTATTGTTATGCTTTTCTTTCTTTCTCTTGGATTCTTTATTTTCAAAATTAGAGCCATATATATATTTTTTTCTTTCATGGTGGCATTTGCATTGCTCAGTGGAAGATTAGTTCCTTTCCTTTTGTGGGGCTCGTATTTCAGCCTAGAGGCTCTATCTCGTCTTCTTTTTGGGTCAGGTATTGGCCTACCTGGGTCTGCTAGCTCTCTAGATGAATTATAAAACTTTGCACTGGCCTGTGGGTCTTACTCATGTGTCATCCCCACCTTAATTTCTCAGCTACTGCTGAAGTTGCTTGGAGACGTGGAACTTCCTGTGAACACGTGAGTTTAACTCAGAGTTCAACCTGATCCTCATTCTGGGCTCCCTGCTTCCTCTGAAACTTCTTGCAAAAGCTAGAACTCCTCAAGCAAAATATAGAAACTCCTCATTCATGACTGGGCCACTCCCAGGCTCTGCAGCAGACACTGAAGCTCCCCGGAGATGTAGAACTTCCCAAATGGCTGTAGGCCTGATCTGGAGTTAAGTCTGGTCCCCACCCTAGGCCCACAGCTTCTGCTGAAGCCATTCGGAAATCTGGACCTTTCTAAAGCCTCTTCTTTAATTTTATTTGTAATGTAATTTCCATCAGCCATTGATTTTTTGTATTAAAACTAGGGCCAACAATGATTGCCTACATGGCCAATTCATTATTAGCTAGACTTTCCTCATACAACTCCATAATACTGTATATGCAGTTCAGTGGTAAGCAGAATTTATGAGTGAGAAAAGCTGTGCTAACTCCCTGGTTGATTCTTTCTCTTCCCTTAAAGCTGAGTCCCTCAAAAGCCAGCTCCATGTTGTTTGCTTAACTGTGTGCCTCCATCTACTAGTTAACCTGCTGGTATGGGCTTCTGTCTTCAGCTCCATATAAGAACCATTTTGCTAAGGGTACTAATAACCTATTACTTATACCAGAAATCCAACAAGAAGCTTTTCTCAGTTCCTGTTTTCCTGGACCATTCTATGCATTTCTCGATGGCCTTATAGCTCTCTCCTTGCTGCTTGTGTCTGGCGGTGAATTCCCCTAGGCATCCATCATAGCTCTCTCTTTTTTCTGTCTGTTCCTTACATTGTTTTCCCGTTGTCAGTTTTTACGCCATTTCCACTGCGCCCCTTGATTTCCTCTGTCCCTGCTCTCTTAGGTCATATACCACCAGGGCTGTACCTCAGCATGCATGAGGAGGCTTCCAAGTCTCATTTTTTTTCAGCACTAACTGGGTCCACCTGAAGTTTAGCATCTGTAAAAGTTAGTCATTGTTTCTTCCCAGGTCAAACCTGTATAAGTTTCTGGGCTTCTGAACAAATCAGTAGACATTCCTCAAGGATTGAATGCTGTTTAATGACAATCCTTGCCTTCAGTGCTCCCTCTGGCTGGAAGTTCTTTGTCCTTTCGTTTGACTACTGTTAGTGTTCCCAGCTCAAGCCTTTGTCGATAATAAACCTTTCTTTGGCGTCCACACTCCCTGAGTCAGTTACAAGTGAATTCTGTACCTGGCATGGGCTTTTGTGTATATATCTCTAGTATCTATTATTTTTGTTTTAAATAATAGGTCATTAGTTCCCTTAACAAAGTGTTTGTACAGCCATTTCCCTCTTCCGGATTCAAGGTTCTGTGTCTTATCTCAATTGTTTTCGTAGCTCCAACTCCTGCCATGGTGCCCAGTCCTTAGTAGGTCCACATTAGATATCCGTGTAGCAAATCTACAGCTCTTAAAGTGGGTCACTCCCAAGGAAAAAGAATTAACATTTTGATCCTCGTGTGGAAGGATTGTGGTGACAGAAGTCGTCTGTGACAGCATCTGTAAAGAGTCCCCTCGATGGTTTTGTTTTTAGCTCTAGATTATTCGAGCCAAGTAGGTAAAGACTTCTTGAAATCAGTCAACTCCCCTTGCTCTAATTCTGTGATGGGTAAGTAGATTGCAATTACTTAGCTTCACAAGTATTTATGCCCAGGGGTGAAAACAGAATTGAGAACCCAGCCTTTGAGAAGTTGTGATTCTCACTGTAAAGGAAGCAACTGGTATTTGATCCCTTGGGGTAGGTTTAGAAGTGCTGACTTCCTATGGTCTTATCATCTCTAGATGTGCCGATAATGCTGATCTGGTCTTCAGAGTGGGGATCAAGACCTGGAGGGAGTTCTGTCCACCTTGCCTGTCTCCCTGCTCAACAGCCCCCAACCCAGCCACGCCTCCTGCTGTCACTGAGCTTGCTCAGAGAAGCATTTAGAATGTGTTTTCATCAAAGAGCTCAGCAGGAAAGCCTAGGGCTGGTTCATCTTCTCCTTAGTATTATCTAATTGGATTATCTATGATCTCCTCGTGAGGTACTTCCGAGGCAGAGGGAGAGTCGCACTTCTGTAGCACTTGCCATGGAATATTAATTTCCTCAAAGAGGAAATGGAGTGTGAAGACACGTTAAAAGGATAATGAAGGATGAGAAGGAACACATAAAGACCAGGGACTCACTCTTTAGCAATGGGGGAAAGGTAGTTTAAGACTAACACTGAAACAACTGAAAAGATGCTAAGAAGAGGGGGTAAGGGCAGTTGCCAGAAACTTAAAAAGAGGGAATGTCAATGAGTTGTAAGAATGACCAGCTCCCCCATTACAGCCACAAAGTATATGTGTGTGCACTTGTGGCACCAAACGTCAGTCAGATTTGACAAGGGGACTTCTCTGCTAAGGGCCACCCCCTAAGTTATACAATAAAGTCCTTTTGTTTTTCCTTATTTGACGTGGGTTTCTACTCCAATAAATTTTAAATATGTGTTAAACCTACTGCATGCTAGTCAGGGTGCCAAGGACTAGAGACACAGCCACGGTTGACATATGGCCCATTGACTTAGGGTCACAGACGTTCTTTGGTGTGATGGGAGAATACGCTGTGCATCCATGTTATTAAAACAAAAAGGAAGAACATCGAATCCAGGGCCAGGTGTGGTGGTGCTCACCTGTGATTTCAGCCACTAGGGAGACTGAAGTGGAGGAATCATGGATTCAAGATCATTCTGGGAAAGACTGGGAGGGAGAGGAGGGAGAGGGGGAGAGGAAATGGAGGGGGTTAAGGAAGGAGGGAGGGAAAGACATGAGTAGTGTCAAAAGGAGTTCTCAAATTCTCTTCTTTGATTTTTACAGGTTCCTTAGGAGAAGAGAATCAATTTATCTGGAAAGCAGTAATCAATCCACTTGGCATTTACTTGTGCTTCAAGTTTCATAAATATCAAAGTTTTTGTGTAAACCCTCAGTGAATCCATTCAGCAAATGAAGTCACTGAACCGTCATGAAGGACTTGGCATATTGAAGGACTAAGCAAATTGAAACAATCACCACATAACGTCCCCACTACCGCATAGTGGAAGCTGAGCTTTAACAACACAACAGGTAGCTGCTCTGACTCCAGCCTTCCAAGATGTAGCTTTAGTGCTTTTTACTGGGCTTCCTGGTAACTAAGAACTCAGTGACCACTTCATTACCATATGTAGCTGCTTCCATCTACCACAAAGGAATTAGCTGCCAAACCTTCCGTGTTAGCAATCAAAGCTTGGGAAGACAAGAATCTACAGGAATGGTCTTCATCTTGACACTTCCCTGAAGAGGGTGATGTGGGCCAGAGGTCAGCGATCTGGGAGAAAGCAGTCCATCTCCCTGGGGCTCAGCTCTGAGCTGATGGATTGCAAGCATCCTGCTGTCTGCCCTTGCTGTCAAGGTATGGAGAAATCACGTGCATGAGGCACCTCTGAAAGCAAGTTTTAAAAAGCAAAGACAAACGGTAGGGATGTTAATTGTTAAAATGTTATGAAGAGAAAATGGAATTCAAAGTTTTGACTATGGACATGGTCTACAATGGAGAAATGTTCTATATTAGTCTTTGGTTGGTTGTGATAACAGTTGTGATAAATCCCTTTTGATATTTGAAGTGATATTCAAATACCGAGAAGAATCTCAGGCTGTTAAATTGATTTAGAGTTTGCTCAAAACCACTTTGAAAACCAAAGCCCAAAGCTTAGTCCTTCCTTCAAGGCACGAATTTAAAGGGATAGCCTTTTGGTGGTATAGGGGGCTCGGGGCTCTCTGGAGTTCTCATTGGCGCTAGGGGGAACCTCTTGTGAGAGAGGCTTGGTTCACTGTTAGTCAGTCTTCACTAACTCAGCTGTGCAGATACAGCCCACCTTGATGTACAAAGCAGAGGTGGGATCTAGTCTGTGGAGGAGGGTGCAGCCAGGACCATCTCATGAGTGTCTAAGAAGCAATTTCTTCCAATGACAAAAGAGTTTATGTTAACTATAAGTTAAAGAGAAAAACTAAACAAAACAAAAAAAAACCCAACAACCTTAAGTACTGGTTAGCACAAGCAACGGTGATCCTTATCTGACTTCACCGGCCTAGAGAAAGGCAGGAATCTTAAAAGGCCCACACCAGATGTAGGCTCCTCACAAAGGGCCTCTGTCCCGAGCATTGCTGACATATCTCAGATTTTTCCAGTTTTACCTTGTGGTAGAAAGACACCGCCTCAGAGTCGAGCCTCCCACACTGGTGACCCCGGGTGTGTTATCAAAACTACACCTGCCCCTGATTGGACCAGCATTTTCCCCAACATGTTTCTGCTCAACATCTTTGATTCCTTGGCAAGGCTTTGGGAGGCCCTCCTGGCTTGATTTCCCTTGCAAGGCTCTGGCCAGCACCTGTGAGCCCTCACCCCCAGAGAGAGATAGCTAATGAGCTAATTACTCCAACCCCCAAAAATGTCAACTGTAAACAAATGAGAGCTGTGTTTATAATCAATCAGTTTTATGACCTTCTGATGGTGATGGTATCAGCAGCGTTTACTCTGGAGAAGCAGTGCTCTTTCGCTGGCCTGCCGGCCGGCCGGCAGCTGGCCGCTTCTGTCGCTTCAGAGCAGAGGATGACGAGGCCCATTAACTGCAGCATTTGCACTGAAAGGAATGTGACTTTGGCCAAATGGGCAAACCCTAGTCCACAAGACTGCCAAATAAATTATAGTTTAAAACCTTAAAGTCAGCCTGGATGGTTTTCAAAGAATCGTGGTCTGGGGTCCTATACTTCCCCCAAATATAAAATCCCAAGTGTGTTCCTTCCGAGCTGTAACTTGATATATAAATGATTTTAAGATAGTGATCCCAAGCAGGATGAGAAACAGGACCATGTGAGGAGTGGGTTCTCAGGCTTGTGTGTACAAGTACAGAGAAGAGCCTACCCCTATTGTTTCGGGAATGACCTTCAACATGCCACTCTTCCTGCCCTACCTCCTCCACCCGGAGATTAGGGGAGTATGTCTCAGTGGCCTTTGCCTACAGAACACTTTGTGATCGTTAGAGCAGGGGCATTCATGCAATGTGTAAATATCATAAAATGTGGCAGGAGAAATGTTTACACCGAGCTGTGCTTGCTGATCAAAGCCAAAATGGTTGGGTCCTTGAATGAAAACTTCTGGCTGCACATGTGAGATTTGCAAGTGCCCTTGGCACCTATAAAATGCAATTTGTGAGGTGCTGAACAGTGTCCTGGGGTCTCCAAAGACTGCTCCTCTGGCACCGAGATCCTTTCAAATCAGTCTTGCCAACGTGTGGAGACGTGGGTCCGTGAACTCGGCCTGCCTTTGGGTACAGAGGGTTTGCCAGTTGAGCCCCGGAACACCTTGCCCTTCATTTAGAGACCCCTCCCCGTGCCCCGGGGACCACCAAGCCCATCTGTTTCTCATTCGTTTACACTTCACTCGTCATAAGGTTAGGTTTCGTTAGAATTTTGTTGTTTGTTTTCATCTCAAGAGGACCTGAAGAATCCAGAATGAGGCGGCGGTGGCGGCTTGCTCCAGGTTTCCTCAGGTTCTACCATAGACCGCTCGCTTGGTCACACTCAGCTCCACTCCCACCCTCTCCCACTTACCAGCTTTTGTACGTATTTTTCAAAGGAAAAAGAAAGGAAGGCTCTCTCTTTGCTCCTGCCCCACCACCGCAGGAACCCGGAAGCCGCACGGTGCTCAGAGTTTGGGGAGGGAGCTGTTCTCATTTCTTCTAAGGACTTCATCATTTCCTCCTTAGTTCATAAAGAAGGGGAAAATTGTCAAATATTTATAAATAATAAATATTTGTAAACTGTCAGAAAAGTCAGTGCTATTTATTTTCTGGCTTTGGGGAAGTTTAATCCCTCGAGGCAGCTCTTTCTCCTCAGCTTTTAGTTTCATGAGCACTTGCAGGCATTTTAAGTGGGGCAATTCCCCTTCCATTCAGTTACAAATTTGCTGAACTTTGGAAGTAGAAATAAAGGCGGATTATATCCTGTCTCCCTTGTCACAAGGACAGATAGCCCACAGTTGACAGCATCCTGAATGGCAAGCATGATTTAAGCACATGGAAGCATGAGGAGCATCCTAGAGCTCATGGGCTGAGCACATGTTTTAACCTGGACAGCTCCTTATGTGGAGAGCTAAGTGACTGACACTGTTGATCTACCAGGTTTTGATAGAAGGAAACCTTCGGTCCTATTAATAGGTAACCCGATAACATCCTCTGATCACGTGACAATCAGCAGCCCATATACCTTGTAAGCGCATCTACATTTCACCTGGTAATGGCTTTATCTTTTTGACATGTGTTCTAGGCAGGAGAGTAACAGTTGAATATATACGGCCTAACTGAACTGTGCAAGGGACTGAGCTGTGGCTTTAAACACTGTTTAAGTGGCTGGCAGCCTGAACAGGCATTGAGGACCTGGGTTAGGACAGGTCTTCACTGAAATCTAAGATCATGGCTTAGCATTAACTAGGCAAGTTATCAGTCCTCTTTCTTTCTCTCTGGTTTTGCAACTCAGGGTTTCTCTGTGTGTAGCTTTGACTGTCCTGGAACTCCCTCTGTAGACCAGGCTGGCCTCTAACTCACAGTGATCCACCAGCCTCTGCCTCCCGAGTGCTGGGATGAAAGGCGTGCGCCACCACACCCAGCTTCTTGAGCCTCTCTTTAGCCTCTTTTATGTGGACGGCCTGACAGTGCGGCCTAATCTGGCTATAGGTTGGTAAATGATACTTTCCCTGCTGTGCTGACTTCGAGATGTAGCTGGACTGGGGTGAAATGAGCAACAGTTAGCTCGTAGGAAGCAGCCCAGGTTAGCACCAGCAGTCAGGCTGTGCGAGCATGTGAAGGGCTTTGTGCTATAAACCCGGATGTACTTGATCCTCTTGAATATGAGATGCATCAATTACCAAAAACAAAAACAAAAACAAAAACAAAACAGAATTTCAAAATGAGATTTTTAAGGAGAAACAAACGCACTTATTGGTTGTATTTTCCACTTTAGAAATGGAATAAAAAAAAAAAAACACCTTGTGGGCTGGAGAGATGGCTCAGTGGTTAAGAGTACTGTCTGTTCTTCCAAAGGACCTGGGTTCAATTCCCAGCACCCACATGGCACCTCACAACTGTCTGTAATTTCAGTTCCAAGGGATCTGACGCCTTCACTCTGATGCACATAAAATGAAATTATTTTAAAAAAAACTCACCTTGTTCTTGAACAAGTGGTGTTACGTTATGTTCTAGACTCTCCTCTGGCCTGTGTAGGTCGGAAGCTGAAATTCCTGCTCATTCACTGCCTAAGGAGAAGCTCTCTCTCCAAGGCTGGCACTCTGGACCTGGCATCTTCACCTTACGTCCGGAAGCCTCTCTGCAGTGCGACGTTAGTCTCCCAAAGCTATCATAACTCTTCCGTGGGCATGGAGGCTTTCTACAGTACAAATTCATTTCTAACACTTGTGGAGGCTGAAAATCTGAGGTCATAAGGCATCATGAACAAAGTCCCTTCTGAGGTTTTTATTTAGTTAATTCCAGATGTAGTCAAGTTGACAAGCAAGAATTCCTATCACAGACATCCGTTCTGCTAGATAAGAGCACTCACATGTGAGCTTCGGAGGAACACAGTTCCAAGTTAGAGAGTTTCTAGCATTCCTCTTTGGGTTGGTGTGTGTGTGTGTGTGTGTGTGTGTGTGTGTGTGTGTGTGTGTGTGTACCATAACAAATGCGTAACTTGAAGCAGCAGAAATGTCTTCTCTGGTGTTCTGCAGGCCGAGAATTCAACATCAGGTATCATTAGAACCCCTTGGCTTCAGCAGGCTAAAGGGAAGAAAGCTTTCTTACCTCTTCCTGTAGTAGCTCCAGGCATTCCTTGGCTTGTCACAATGTATCTGTGACTTTTGGAGTAGGAATCTCTAGATTTAAGGAAAGCTCAGTTATATCTCGGTGACCTTGCTTCAAGGTCCTTAGTATCTACAAAGACCTTCTCCCCCCCACCCCACCCCCCAAAAAAAAGCTGCACCTACAGGTTTCCAGTAAGGTATCTTTTTAGAGGATAAAGGAGGAAAGCACAGTTCAACTTATGACAGTCTGATTAATTCATCCAATAAAATGAACAGGACAAGACTCATGGTTACCGTATCCATGACACTATGTGGGGAATCTTGCTTGTTATAAGCTTTTCCTATACTCAAGTCAGCTCATACAAGGTGTGGTAGAAACAGCTACGTGGCCTTCAAATATAGAGGTCCTCCTTCTGTAATGTCAAGTTGTGCTAGGATGTAGCTACCTAACTGGAAATTTCCACTCTCCAGCGCCTTTGAATTTCTGGTGTGGCCATTAATAAGGGTTAGAGGATGGACTGTGGATGTGAGCGGTGCATGTTAAATGTTCTATTAGTTGTACTTTGGACTTTGAGAGAATTTGCCTCCTCACTTGGGCTTGCCTTGTCTTTCCATGGCAGCCTTAGGGAAGCCATGAGAGAATTCTGCCTTCAGAAAATGAAAGGAGACTGCATCCTGAGTCATCACTTTTTAGAGAGCTACTCAGAATAAATGGCCATGAAGGAATATCCTAATGAGACTCCACATGAGTAAGAATTACGCTTGTATTGTGTTGAGCCGCTGAGATTTGGGGATCATCTGTTACAGCAGTTAGCTTATTCTGACTCAAAATCTAGCTGGCACAACCTATGCACAATGATGCCCGCTTTCCAGTGAAATTCTACCATTCATTCAGAGGGTGCCATCAAGTCATCTTCCCAAGCAAGGAACTGGCCACAAAGTCTCATTGGCTGGAAAAGACCTTTGACTACCACAAGTTGAACATACCTGAAAATGTAAAGAAACATCAACCATTTTACATAACTTACCTTAGTCTTCCAAGGACTAGACTGTTCATAAGCAAGAATTAATAGTAATATTTAGTTATTTAATAATTTAGAGGGAGATGGTGCATGAAAATGACTGTGACTTTTAAAAACAGGCAGATGAATTTGTATTTGAATTCCTACTGCATTACATTTTCTGTGTAGCTTGGACAAATTATTTACTATTTCTATGGTTTAGCTTTTCATATTTATAAAAAGAAGAAAAACTGATGCTGACATTATAATGTCACTCTGCAGACAGAATAATGAAAGGATTTGGAGTGATGGGCGCATGGTTCAGGTAGTGACTATGGCTGTGGTGCTTTGCCACCGTGGTTGCTCTGTAATTAGTGTACGCTTTCTGAGAATACCTCAAATGGCTCTGGTTTCTACCTCCTTCTTCTGGTTTGGCTTGATGTTAGCAGGTCTGATCACATCTACCAATATATTGGTTGGGTTTGAACAAGCTGGAAAATGTGCCTTAACCTCACCACCACCCTACGCCTTTACTTCATCAAGAAAAGGGACAGTCTTTATGGACACACTTTATCCAGAAAATGACTAATGAGATGCTCCAGAATTCTCAGAACGCGGTATATTAGGATAGATAAAGACATGAGGATCGAGTTGAATTTCCAGTTCAGTGATAAACCTTTAAGTGCATTTATTTACTTTTTTATGGGGCCAGAGGCGTGGTATGCTGTATGTGATGGTCAGGGGACAACCAGCAGGGGCCAGATCTCTCCTTCTGCCGTGAGTGACAAGTGGCCCTACTGGCTGAGCCATCTCACCGGCCTACTTGGGTGGTGTTTTAGGTTTGTTTTTATCACTTCTACTTTGGCACTAGATAGAACTTTGGGACCAAGGAACACTTCTGAGGGTTCTAGTTACTGTTCTGGATGTGTTTCACTCACTACTCTGTCCCAAATACTAAGCATATAGTAGCTGATCAATGAAAACAGGATGAACAAATAAGCATCACTAATGTATCTACAACTGGGTGGGCACTGCAGAGAAGGTTCGGAGGTTAGGAGAACGTGCTGCTCTCCCAGAGGAACGGGGTTCAGTTCCAGGCACTACATGCACCTTACAACCATCTGTAACCCTAGTTACAGGCTTTCCAACACCCTCCTGTGGCTTCTGTGGGCACCAGGAACACATTTGGTGAACAAGTATGTGTATAGACAAATATAGACATAAAATAAAAACATGTCTTCAAAAACAAAAACAAAAAATTATAAACAGAGAAATGACTCAAAGGTGAATACAAGGACTCTCAGGAGTGAAAGCATGTGGTGGAACCCAGATAGGCCTGATAAGACCCTGCCATGTTAGTCAACAGAAAAGAAATTTTTCCCAGCACCACCTGGCACCCTCAGAACTGTGCAATGTACTTTTCCCGCTACTATTTGTCATCTGTCTAGGAACTCATTCAAGGAGTAGCTCCTCTCTGGTCATCAAAGGTCCTGGCACGATGTCCCTGGGAATGGTTTATATGCTACAGAGCAGTGGTTCTCACCCTTCCTAATGCTGCAACCCTTTAGTACAGTTCCTCACCTTGTGGTGACCCCACTTTGGCTGCTACTTCAGACTGTAATTTTGCTGCTGTTGAGAGTCACAGTGTAAACATCTGATAGGCAGGTGGCTGAGATGTGCCCCGCCAGGGGGGTCTCGAACCACCGCCGTAGAAGAATGACTCCTCTGTAACAAAAGTGGGAGGCCATCTCGACAGGTGCTTCTGGAGGAATCGTCACTCAAGCAGGGCAGGTGCTGTACTCTAGTGGATTGGACACACTTGCTATAGGAACGGTACCACGTTTTGAGGTCTCTGAGATTGTCGTTTTGTACTGAAGAGATTTCAAAAAAAGTGAAACAAAGATTGTCTAGATTGCAATTTAGCCAGGTGCATACAGGGCTATCCCAGGGCTGGCTACGAGGCACTGAGCTGGACCTGACACACCGTGGCTGTTTGGGTTTGTGGACAGTGTAATGTCCACTTACACTTCTGTTGAGAAAGGGGGAGAGAAAAGATCCTTTTCTTCTGATACCACTGTGTTCTCAGCTGGAGCCACTACAATGAAAGAAAGCTTAAAAACAGAAAATCATAAAATATATTAATATAAAATTTATGAGACACAAGAACCTTTCGCAAGGAAATGAAGACCCAAGTAGCTAAGCCTTAGGCTTTTACGCCAGGGCGGATGCCGAGTGGGAAGTCGTGGGAATGTGTGGGGAGAGGCATGAGCTGAGAGCGGCAAGCTGGCGACGTCTTTGCAAGACGTGCTCGCTCAGATTGACCTCAGAGGGAAAGAAACGTCTTTTGTGCTTTCTCAGAAGGGCAGATTCATATACTTATGGTTTCTTCAATTCCTTCTACCTAAAATACCCAGTTTGCCAAGACACTATCTGTAGTGGAAGTTTTGGTTTCTTTAAAAACTCAGTTGTGTTACATAAATAGGTTTTTGTTTTAATCCAAAGTGTGGAATATGGAGTTACCTTAATTTATCCACAGCTGGTAACAACCTTGTGTGGCTCAGAGAGGGACGTGGTCTTTGCCAGCTTCAGTTAGTGGAATTCTGAGGACTCTGAGAGGGTATAAATACCAGAGACCAGAGAGAGAAAAAAGGCTTCAAGGAGACAGACAGAGGAGAAAGAAGGCTGCTGGTTCGTCCTGCTGCTGTGTTTGCTTTTTGCTGGTTTACTGGTTAGCTGGACTGCTGGATATCCTGACAACTGAGATTGCTGTTGTCCAAAAAAAAACCCAATGACCCTAACCAGCCAGAAGTAGCCAAAGAGAACTCCATCCCCTCTCCCCACTAACCTTCTTTCTCTCTTACCTGGTGTTGAGAGGGTTGAAAAGAAGCAAAGGCATACAGAACCCAAATAAAATAGATAAAATAAAGACATGAGCAACTATCTTTTGAGACAGTATATACTGGATCCCCTCAGCTCTCAGGAGTGATGATGGGTCAGTGCCAGCTCTCGGCTGGTCAGGGCTTTTGATAGGCTGAACTGTGTCCTATGTTTCTCTCTCTAAGTTCATATGTTGAGAACCCTAATCCACAGTACCTCAAATACAAATATAGCTTTTAATTATAGATCCTTTAAAGATGCAACTAAGTTTAAATGAGGCCATTTGGTAGACCCTGCCTCAATATGGCCAGCGCTCTTATAAGAGGGGTAGTTGGGGTACATAAAGGCATGGGAATACACCTGTAGCAAGAACTCCACAGAAAAGGGGCTGTAAGCAGGTGACCATCTGCAAGTCAATGAGAGAGGGTTGGCAGACAGCAGTCTACAAGCCAAGAAGAAAGGCTTTAGCAGACAGCAGTCTGACCAGCACCTTGACTTACACACTAACCTCACATCAGGACATCTCTCAAGGGCCATTCCAGTTTTAGAAAGTCCTTGTCAACATTGTCAAAGGCCTTGAGGTTCAACCTTTTTTCTCTGCCCAACACTTTACTCCCCTGAGGTATTGAATGTGCTCAATAATACACTTTCTTCACAGAAAACTTTCAGGGCCTGTGTTCTGTGAAGCCTGGACACTAGCCGAGAGCATCAGGATTGGTTAGGAAGAACTCTGTAAAAACCAGATTTGAGCGTATGCTCACCATGGGCTGGCTAGTGATGAGAAGCCACTTACGGCAGCAAGTAGAGGGCAGATGACCCGAGGTGCTGTTGCAATATAATTACAAAATCTCTCATTAACCGTAAGTGACATCAAGTACTGATGAAGAAGATAGCGCTGTGGTGCGGTGCCTCAGACGTCTAAGAAGCTCGGAGCAGAGGGGAGAGCCTAGATACATGCAGTGGGGTTGGATGCCTTTTCAAAGGAATGTCGAGGGAGGGTAAAGGCTGGATAATGTACATGATGCACCAGAGAGTAGGAAACCTGAGCATCAGGCTCAGGACCCAACTATGACTTCAACAGAGCTCCAGAGAAGGTGGGAGTTTACATCTCAGCAGGTCAGCCGAGTAAGACTCTAGATTCACAGAGTCAAGAACGTTGATAACTGAGATTCCTTTGAGTCCATGGGGCCTCTCTACTAAAGCCTAGTGCCTTTCATGGGTGGATGTTGAGGCAGAGGGCTCTGTCTGCAAGTATGTTTCCCTCACAGGAGCTGTATCTGCCTCAGTGCTGGCCATTTACTGGCAACTGTAGCTAAATCACACTTTGTCTAAAGCATAATAGACCCCAGCCAGGAAAGTGCTGGATTCGTGGAATAGGGAACAGCTGCAGAAACTCATCCACAGGTATTGGTCGGACACAGGAGATTTGCCCGGATCAAGGGAAAGAAGAGAGCACAAAGCTGAGCATGAAACCTTATCCCATGGAAGCACTTCTCTTTGATTCATGGTTTAACACCTTGATGGGGCCTCCAGAAAGTGATACACACACACACACACACACACACACACACACACACGAGGAAACTTGATCTTTTCCTCATGTTATATATAAAAATTAATTTGAAATGGGATCATAGATCTAAACATAAAAACTATAGCTATATGGAGAGATGGCTCAGCACTTAAAAATACCTGTTGCTCTTGCAGAGGACCGAGGTTCAGTTCCTGTACCCACACAGCAGCTCATAACCATCCTTCACTCCAGATCTAGGAGTTCTGACGACTTCTTCTGCCCTTCACAGGCACCAAACTTGAACATGGTACACAGACATACATGCATGCAAAAAAACCATATAGATTAAAAAATAATAAATCTAAAAAATTTTTTAACATGCAACTATAAAACTGCTAACATGCACACAGACACTCCCTCCACACACACACCAAACAAAGGATCCCTGTGACCTTGAATTGGGCAAAAATTGTTTTTTAGATAGACTATAAAAAATATCAATTTTAATAGAAAAACTCTTGTAAATTAGATGTTATCAAATTTAAAGCTCTTTTACTCAAAACAAAAAAAATCGCAGCTCTGCCTGGAAAGACAAGGGAAGCCAAACTGGGAGGGAACCCGGGCACATCTACACGGTGAGGGACGAGTACCCGGAGGACCGGAAGACCTCTACACAGGAGGACAAAGACTCCGTAAAGAGTGGACAGGAAATGGGAGCAGACACCTCGGCAAAGAAGATATTCATATGACAAACACCTGCTTCTTTATCATGGGCCCAGAAACAATGGAGCGAAAGGATCACAGATTGAAACGTCAAAAACTGTGATCCAGAATAACCTTTTTCTTTTTGCAGTTGATTTTTTTTCAGTGTTTTGTCATAACACCAGAAAACTGAAGACTAAAGGAAGGAATAGGCTGCTAAGGGCACAAAAGAAATTTTGGAGATGATAGAAAGGTCTAAATCTTAGTGGCGTTTTCATGATTTGACCTACAAAAACATATTGCACACTAAAAAATGATTAAAGGTTATTATCTAAGACATTATATCTCAATGTCAATTAAAAGCACTTCATAAAAATCTAAAATTTATGAAGTCGTTTCCTCTTACACAGTTTTCAGATTCAAGCCAGTCTAGTACTGAACTAGAATTCATAGTTAGAAGCCATAGCCAGGTCCCCAGGAGGAAGAAACATGTCATCTCTACACTCAGCAAGATTTTCATCCTAAGCTATTTCCTTGAGAACGGAGGAAAGGAAGCCTGTGAGCTCTCCAGGACCGTTAGACACAGGGTGCAGCACGTTGATAGCCAGCTGAGACCTGAAAGAGCGTTAAGACTCACTGTTAGAGGCAGCATGTGGAGAGCAGGTAAACACTGGCCCTGTAGCCTAGGCTGCCTCCCTGGACTCGCTGGGCTCAGAGTTTCCACAGTGGCCACTTGTCCAGTCCTTGAATGGATAACTGCAACAGAATTACATGGTTTGGCTGAGCCCGTGTTAAGTTCCTTGATCTCTGCTGTAAGAAGAATTGAACTGGGAATGACCCTGTAAAGGTCTGTGAAACCCCTGCTCCTGGCCAAGGCACCAAGAGAAAACAGAATTTGTGATCAGGGAGAATGGTAGAGATTGGTGCCACCATAAGGCCCTGGACCATGGTCTCCTCCTCACCTCCATGTACTGTATAGACCCAATCCCTTCAAAGCAAGAATGTGTGGATAAAATTCTCACCTTGTCTGGGTTCAACTAGAGCCGCCAAGTCTTAAGCCAGGACACGGGAACAGCTCTCCAGAGGTCTAGGCAGCACAGCTGGAAGTGAGGAAGGTCAGAGGGGACAGTTAGGCTGTGTACAACTCCCATGTCATCTACTGTGACCCTGGCTTCCTATTCTCCTCCCCTTACACCCATGGTCTCAAACAGTCTATTATGAGCAGTTATGACCGGCTGACACAGGAAGCAAGAGCCAAGCTTGGCTGCAGATGTGTTAGAATATGGGTCTATGGGGAGGGATCTTCGTAGTGAGCATGGTTTTGGGTGGTGTCATGTAGCTTTCCCTTTGGGTAGTAAGAACTTGTTCAAAGGAAAAACACTGATTCATGGGCAGTTGCAAGTGGGTTAAATAGTCAGAGGTCTGGAGGGATGATTAGATCCAGGTGGCTAGCATACAAGGAAGGGGAACCTGGATGGACCTTTGCAGTGAGCAAGTGTCACCGTGTTTGTACTACATTTTAGCATTCCCGAACTTTAACCGTAAAAACAACAAACAACTGAAATAACCAGAGAAGCAGAATCCTTTGCCAGTGTTGTCAGCCAGCTTCTGAGGTCGTTCTCCCAGGGAAAGCACATTCTTGAGCAGCCGAGCAAGAGGCTCCACAGGGACTCTAGGACAAGGTTTCTGCCCCTCAGGACTGATTTAGCACCTACTGCAGGTGCTAACAGATAAAGTACTCAGGCCTGGCTCGAGAGAGCCTGTCATTGGATGCAAATCAGTTACAGCAATCTCTTTCTAGCTGGGTCTATCTTGATGCAAGTTACTCAACAGGCCTCATCTGAGCCTTAATGGCTTACTGTTGGCTTAATGGCTTAATACCCTACAAATATGGGCTCATCCTAACACATTAGACTGAGTTTACACTAATGAAAGCAAGACAGTGGTACTGTGGGGAGGCCCTGGCCTCACCCCGTCCTGCAGCATTCAGAAGCCTCTAGTTAGGAAGCTGGAAAAAAAAAACTCTTTGAAAGTATAATTCAGGTGTCAACTCTGAGATAATCTTACAAGGATGAGATACCATCTTCTGGGATGCAGGACGTACTCATGGGCAATGACCTACCTCGTGGTACTCTGCTCCAATGGGACTGATATACAGAGCTCAGTCATGAAAAGGGGATGGCTCCAACACCGTGATTCAGTGTCTCTTGGAGAAGCAGTATCTTCAATCTCCACAGCTCTAGATGTAATCTAGAGATTCTGATACCTCAAGAAGAATGCTTCTACAAAGGGACAGAAAAAAATGTCATTCTATTTAAGTTATTGCTGTCCAGTCGCTATTGATTCTCACTACCAAGACACCATGAGCCAAACAGTAGAATCACCAATCGTAGGGCTAACTGACGCTAAGAGTTAGGTAGACTAGGTGCAAAGAAAAGTCTTTTGGGTCCTCTGCATCATCTGTTGCTACTCCAATGTCCAGAGGTTGGTTGTAGAGGTGGTAGTGGGGTGGATAAATTAAACAGCCATGGACTAGACAGTCATGACTGGAGATATTTGTGTTATTAACTTTCATACTGTAAGTTCCCACAGAATAATAAAGGAGCTATTCCCATGTGGGGTATATCACTAGAGAAAGTGAGCTAGAATGCATTCTACGTGTGTTATAAGGTGCATTATCTCCCTTCACCCTCTTGAAGAATAGAGACTTATTTCCCCACTGCTCCAATACCGTTTGCAAATAGACTGTAGACGGTGTTGCAATTGTCCTATCATATCGACGTGGCTATAACAAAATACTTGATGTAATTTGTAAGATTTGATGCAACTTGAAAGATTTGTTTTGTTTTGTGGCCTTGGAGAGCGCAGTCTAATGACGGTAGGCCTCTGGCAGGAGCAACTGCAGGACAAAAGACAAGGAACGCCAGGCAGGAACGCCAGGGCCCCTCCTGTCAAGCTCTTGAAGATTTGCCATTGGTCCCTTTGAAAGGCCAACAACACTTCCCAATACTGCCATGCTGGTGACCAACACTTTTACATCTGGGTTTTTATAAATGTTTAAAAACAAAAATATAGCAATTTGTCCATGCAGCTAAATCTTGCCCATTTGTGGGTTTTGTTTTGTTTTGTTTTACTTACAAATGTAGAAGTTGGTCAAAAGCTATGGGCATATCATCTCTTTATAGCTATATATATATGGGATACAAAAACAGGTAGGTAGGTGTATGCACCTGTTTGTGTGTGTGTGTGTGTGTGTGTGTGTGTGTGTGTGATTCAAACCATACTCCAAGTAGACAGCATGGCTGTATCTTTAAAATCTGCTCTATCTAGATTTTCCAGTGTATAGTCCTGGGGTCTAACATGTTGACAAAGACTATTTCAATATACTCATTCCTTTTAATCCCTCACAGGCTGTAGAACCCCCATTTACATTTCTTAAATTGAGGGGGTTCTATTACCAGCATTTTACCTAGGATGTGGACATACTATGGCTTTTAGATTTTTTCCCATTTTTATACTATTTCAATCAAGAAGAGATTAAAACCATTTTCCTTGATATCTCTATCTATATCTATCTGTCTAGCTATTCCCTCTGCCTCTGTATTTAAATAATCTCCAAATTTAAAATCATTGTCTAGAACTCCACTACTGTTCCCCAGAAGGGACAACCGTGAGACATGAAAGAAAAAAAGAAGACACACCAAGTCAGAGGCACGGCCCTCATTCCAATTAACAGACATCTTAGAGGAGAGCATAAGTAATTGGTTTTGAAGTTGCTCCCACTGCCTCTGAAGGGCAGCTGAAGTGCTCATCAAGATGTGCCAAATGTTTATAGACTGCCTCTTTGGATGAATATCTGTTTTAAATAAGGGAATTTAAAGGGCCCTGTAACTCACTTAAATTACACCAAGATGGGAGGCTGGAGACAGGATATGGCTTCCAGTTGAAATTCCTTGATCTCTGGCTTAGTCTTAATTTTATAGATAACAAAAGCCATTGCTGGAAGAACTTTAACCACTTGTGTCCAAATGGTATTCAGATGGGACGCAGGCTTTAGGCTCTCCTCAAGCTTAGTGGTTCAGACCCATTCTTATCTAAAGGCAAAGACAGAATATTTGTTTACCCAATGAGCACACACAAACAGTGGCTAGCCAGGAGAAAAAGCAGAACTGTAGAATATTGGTCCCTTGTCACCCACACCTTAAGCCCATACTGTGTCACCCACACCATAAGCCCATACTGCTGACCACTGAGTCCCGGGAGACCAGCTACAGTACTTCCATTACTGGGCCCCTCTTTCTTCCTGCAGGGTGAGTCCAGCTCACATTTTCTTCCTGGGTCCACCCACACTGGGAAGATGCTGGCACTTGCAGAGACAACAATGGTCTTGGTCACAGAAAGCAAGTAATGAATCTGGCTCTGAATGAGGAGAAATCGAAGGTGTGTATGTACAAGGAGGGAGAAAAGCCAGTCTGGAAGTGAGAAAGGAAAGGTAAGGATCAAGGAAAGGTGATGTGTAAACAGGTCTGACACTATGTAGCTGTGTGAGCTTGGACAATTTTATTTGCTTCTCTGGGGCCTTTATTTTTCCATGTTGGTAAGTGAAGAAGGGCTCATCAGGCCAGAGTCAAGGAAATTGTTCCTTCTTTAAGTTCCAAAGTTGCCTGGTTTTATTTGAAATTTATGTTGAAATTACGTGTGTGTGTGTGTGTGTGTGTGTGTATGTGTGTGTTTCCGGCTGAAACTGTGAGATGTTTCTTCTGGGTTTTAAGTCTTAAGGACTCAGAGTGACTGCTCACTTCTGAGTTCTCCCTCCCCTTGGTCCTCAACAACCTATAAACAGCACCTCCATCCCCACAGTGTGGTTCAAAGTCCACAGTTGGACAGTGACTAACCACTCTTCGGTGCCCTTCACGTGGTTCAGGGGTCACACGGCGCCTATTCTCTTCCACTCTGATTCATACCTGCAACCTTGGCTCCCTTCCTTCTACTCTTCTGTAAAACGCCAAAGCCCTCATCCCCTTAGGTGCCTTTCTGCCACCTCTTTCCTAAAAATTTCAAGGTTTGAAAGATGGGAAGCCCTCATTTCATGGCCCATAATCCTGCTGAAAGCGAAGCTCCTTTCCAGCTCCTCAGGAAGATGGCATCTGAGCCCAGCTCTGCTGTGCTCTGGAGGAAACTCCTCATAAGAATTGCTTCTCATGGTTCTCAACTCATTGCTCCACGGTGCTCACTGAATCCCTGGCAACGATTTCCAGAAGCAATATTCAAGTGTTGTAGACTCTGATTTCCGTGGGTCTGCAGCGTCTGTTTTGATGCTACTAGCTGCTCTCTGAAATGTTATGGCTTTTGTTTTTTCCATGTTTGCATTCTCCCCCTACTGCATTGACAGGCCCTTTCTCTCCTTCACTAGCTCCTCTGATCTCCCCAGACTCTGAACCCCAGACTATACCTGAGCACTGTCCTTAGACGTCTTCTCTTCTACTGAACCACTTTCTGGATGACAGCACCCAGCTTCACCAACTTTATCTCGTCTACACTCCAGCCCGGATGTCCCCTTACCTCCAGACTCACTGCTCTACCCCACCCATGAACGTCATCACCTCTGGAGCATTTCCAGAGTTCAGCGTTTCCTTCCACTTCTGCTACCGTGGCCGTGGTCTTCCTCTGCTTCTTATCTCACCACTGGCGATGTCAACACAGCGGACAGCGTGATCTTTAAAATGTAAGCCAGATTATGGGGCTCGTTTTCAGCTATCCTCTAGAGCTCTTAAATGCTGGCTCGGAATAAAGTTCCAAGTTTTCGCAATGATCTACAAAGATTCTAAACATTCTCCAGCATGTTTTTAAAAGTTTCCCTTTTAATACTTCTCTCAATTCACCACACTGTTCCTCTTCCCTCTGTGGCAACTAGGCTGGCTTTGGCGATAACCTGGCATCTGAACCTTGGATTCACTGTTCCCTTGGCTTGGCCTGCTCTTTCTGCATGGCTCACTACTTCCCCGTGTATGAAGCAATCACTTGCCTTGCACTCCTGTCTTTTTCATCCCATTTAGTGTTTCTCAATAGCATTCACTCCCACCTGGCACATGTCTACTCTAATCCCCCCACCCCGTCTTTCTTCCCCCTAGAGGAGAAACCTCACAGAGGCATGGGGGAGCAGATGAAGTCCTGGGTGAACACGGATTGTTGGCATGAGTGTGGCCATGTCAGGGAAACCGAAGTCTCAGATCATGGGAATGACAAGACCTTGCTTCCCCTGGTCCGAGAACAGACGTTGACAAACCATTGACCTTTAGCTAAAACCAGGACATGAAGAAAGCATCAGCCTCAGCCTCCCTCTCCAGGCTGGCTGCAGCCTGAGCCCGCTCCCCTGCTGAGCTCAGGTAAGCTGCCTCCTCCTTCATCTGTAGATAGTAAATTCACCGAGCTCTGGGTTGCTGCTGCTGTGTCCCTATCAGCACACATGTCCTACCCAATCCAAGCTTTTCTGCATGTGGGTCTGTAGTTTCCTCATTTCTTGCTGCCCCAAGTCAACCCCAAAGCTGTTCAGATCACACATTGCTACAGAGGCCTGTTTCCTCGTTCTTCATTGCTAAGTTCCCAGTGCCTACCCCTGGGTTTAGTGTTTAGTTGAGTACCTACATGTATTTGTGAAATAAACAAATGAACAAATAAAGATGTTTAGGCCAGTCCTGTAGGACTGGGCAAGCTTGGGCTAGGTAAAGGGGAAGAGAGGATCAAGGGTTTGGTCTACCTGGGAGCAATGTCGCCTGTTCTGTGAAGAAGCCAAACCACAGGGGCAACCCAGCTTGCTGGGAGACCAGACAGTGCCATAACTCAGGGCAGTAAATTCTCCTGTTGCTGCTGTAGGAAGGCGGTGATGCAAGGGGCTTCTGTCGGGGCGGACAAGAGACTCCTACTCCAGTTAGACAGTCGGCACACCCTTACATCTACTTTACCTAATGCACACTTTCCTAAAGATGGCTTCTGAGGTGCACACACTCAGATGTGAGAGAAATCCAGAAGCCACCATCCCAACCGAAATCTGTGGCCACCATTTCATATTCTCTTAGCAATGGCAGCCCAAGGGCCTTAGGGCAGTGTAGACCCGAGCATTTGGCAGCACATTGTCATTTGTAAGACTAGTAGTCTGGTCAAACTAGCCTAAGTAAATAAGAAAAAAGACTTTTGGGTTCTAAGCAGCTGGAAGGTGAACGGACAGGGACAGCTAGCTGAAGAAACTCAGATGAGATGACTTTGTATGTGTCACTCATATTTCTCTTTCCTGGGTTGGTTTCATTCTAAAACATATTCTCTGCCAAGGATGGCAAAGACAGCCTCAGGTGATTCTGAAATAACATGGGCCATATCCCTTAAGGTAAATGAAGGGAAAAGTTACCAAAGGGAGCCAGGCCAAGAAATGCAAAATTAACCTTACTGCTCTTCCCCTGGTGGCCATTTGGGAGGTTGACTTATTCCACAATTTGAAATGTGTTTTTATTTCCTTGAAGCCAGTGACATAGGCTCATCTTTGTAAGCGCAGCTGGCTTCTATTACCACGTTTCTTAGAAGCCCATAATGCTTTATTTCCTCTGCGACTCTTTCATAACGTTATTGTTCCTAATAGCATTGATGAGGCTTTGGAAACTTTAGAACAAACACAATTGAAATGCTGGTTAGCCCCTTTGGTGGTTCTGCCATGAGTTGCTGAAAACTGTGCAGACGAGGATCTGACACAAGCAGTGTGGTCCGCCTTCCAAGCAGGCCTCACACCATCCTTTGGCCAAAGGCAAAAATTAGTAGAATTCTACTCCAGAGTGCGACACAGCTTGAGAACAAACTTGTAACTTAGGGTATCAAAAGGCTCCCCCTGCATTTCAGTAATGAGGTTTGAGACCAGTTGGCACGAGTCCTTGGCATGAGCCCTGTATGGGGGTCTAAGGCATCGCCCCCTCGGTCTGTTTGATCTAGGGAGCAGGACAGGAATCTTGACCTCATTCTTTGAGGAAATGGGTCATTGTCATTAGAAAGTCACTTTTCTGCTCTTCCCAGGGAGCTCTTGATGGAAACTCTGAAGAACTTAAGAAAGTGCAGACAATTTGGGGTTAGAGTCACCAACGAAAAAGCCAGTTCTACTAAGTTAAGTACTGAAAGCACTGTGGACAAAACAGTAGGTGACTTACAGGACTGGTGAGGCGGGTGACCTTACTGGCCCTGACAGGACACTGTCAGGGGCATAATAGCTGTTACAGTTTGAAGCCGGAATGTTCCAGTTTGTGATGCTTCTTTGAAGGCTGCAGAACCTTTAGTGGATAGAGCCCACCTAGAAGCATGTCATTTGGTGTGGGGCTTTAAAGGTGATTTCCCTCTTCTGGTTCTAGCCAGCTGTGTCTGCGCTCCTGCGGCTTGTCACATAAGCAGCAGCAGCCTCATGGTCCAGCCAGCGCCGGGCACTGACAGAGCCACTGGCCTCTGACAGAACCCCTCTGCATCCATTTCTTTCTGGCCCCAAAGGCTGAAATCCTCTGAATCTGTGGAACAAAATAAATTGTCCCCTTCTGCCAGGTATGTCTTCGCAGCTGAGAGGAAAGCAGTGAACACACTTATTATGGGTTGAACTAGTCCCTCCTCATTGCCACTGAGTCTTCATCCTGAGCTTATGAAGGGGATGCTGCTAAGTAAAATGGGTATTTGACCATGTGCTCCAGTTCAAATGTGGCCACAAGCTTCCCGATATAGAGGCTGGTGTCTATAAGAAAAAGAAGAGACTTTCACACAGGGAAGCATTCATGAGGAGATGGAGGCAGAGACTGGCATTGGTACCATGCGCATACCAACTGCTAGAAACCAGGAAGAACACAAGAGGCCTCAGATAGGACATGTGCCTGCCAACTGATTTTCAGATGGTGGAGCCTCTAGAAGTAAATCCATTTTTGTTCTTTGGCAACGCTCCGTTTGTGGCACTTTGCTGAGGTAGCCAATAGTCCTTGATCAAAGTTTCACCTAGTCACGTCTGAGGAGGACACCACAACTGCCCCCAGCACTCTCCTCAGGCTGCACCCCCTACCCCATTTACCTCACCTCTTGTTTTTAGGCAGGAGTGTCTGCCTGGCTCAAGTTGAGGTCACATGTCTAATCTAGACAAAAGGAGAGAAAATGACAATCTGTCCTTGGGAGAGGCGGTGACAAAAGAACCTTTCTCAGTGGTGGGTAAGCGGCCTCAGGTCCTCGGCAGTGAGAACAGATGCACAGACAAATGCATGCCAGCAGCAGCATTAGTTTCGCTTCTTGTTGCTGCGACAAAACACCTGACAAAAGCAACTGAAGAGGGTAAGGTCTTGTTTGGCTTGCAGTTCTCGGGGCCACAGTCTGTCCTGGCGCAGGAAGTTCCGTCATGTCCCTGTCCCTGTCCCGTCAGGAAGCAGGGAATGATGCCGGCTTCTTCAGTGTGCTTCCTCCTGGTCCTTAAGTCCTGGATAACCAGCACTTGGATGCATCTTGCTACCGCAGTTAGCCTAGTCTAAATCTCTCACGGCTGTGCCCAGAGACTTGGCTTAACGGTGGTTCTAAATGCCATCCAGTTGACAGTCAGAGTTAGGCATCACAACACATACATACAAGAGAGAAGCAGTTTAGACACAGGATAGGCTACAGATAGTAAAAGTGATAGTGAAGTCTGCAGCTATGGGGGGGGCATACACTAAAGAGATGACAAGCTTACAAGCTTTTCCTTTTTAACTGTTAGGTCCCTGCTTGAAGGCAGGGACTGTATAGGCTGGTATGTGTTAATGCCAAGGCCTTGCCTCCACAGACTCCGGATGCGGACACGGTGTAGCACTGAAGAGAGAAAGCCAGCTCTATTGCAGGCCCTGGGGCTGAGCCTCAGCTCCACTGTTATCCACTGGGACTTGGTTACAACTTTATCTTCTGAAGTCTCAGTTTCCCCTTTAGCAAAATGAGGGTAGTAATACCAATCTTGCAAGGTTCCTGAGGTTGAAATTGATTTAAGCTACATGAAGCCCTTATCCACGCCCTGCTTGCAGGAAGTGCTCGGGCAGTGTCAGCAACAACCCTTACTGAGTTCTGAGCTTTGGAGAGATTACCTTTATCTCTTTTAGAATATTATTTCGGAGCACAAAACTCATTAAAACCCAAAAATGTAATCAGAGAACAGAGATCTTTAACACTTTTCTTTTACCGTGTGCTGGGGTAGGATGTGGCTTAAGTACGTTCTCCAAAGAGCTCCTATGCTGGAAACTTGGTTCTTAGTTTGCAACTGTTAACAGGTAGTGGGACTTAGCGTGAAGCCTTTAGAGCACAGAGGTCATGACCTCAGATGGGCTTAACAGAGGTGTGTGTGTGTGTGTGTGTGTGTGTGTGTGTGTGTGTGTGTGGCCCTCACTCACCTCCTGCCTATGGTCCTCTGGCTTCTCCTCCAGTTATGAAATCTCTTCCTTTTGTGTGTGCTCTGACCCTGATACTATCCACCACCATGTGGGTCCCCACAAGGACCAGTGCCATGATGTCTGAACTTTGAACGTTTAGCCTCCTAAGATGTAAGCTAAATAAACCTCCTTCCTTTGTGAGTTACCAAACCCTAACCATGTTACTATAGTTACAAAAACCAGACATACATGAGCTACAGGTAGGAGAAAGTGCTTTGCATGCTTTGCCTTTCAGATATATTATCAGGAAACACAGATGGTCCTGGGCCTCTCGAGATGGCGCTACAATGAAGACTTTGTGTGTATGGGATACTCAGTAAATGTTTGCTACAGGCACCAGATAGATGAAGCAAGGCGCCCCTTTTAGGAGGGTTAGGTTGCCTGCTGTGTTCTCACCTCTTTCTGGGGGCGGATGATTCATGTGTAGCCTATACTACGTTGCAACCCAGTATGGATCAAATTCCAATCAAAGGGAACCAATTCATAAATTTACTCTGCTCTAGGGTAAACAGGTGGCTTCGGGTGTAGATCCATAGTTACTGGTGATAGCCTACAGTGCATGGTGACTCACTGAATTAATCAAATCTGCTTCTTGTGGGGGAGGAACGGGGGCACGCCTACACATTCAGAGGTCAGGGGAGGGTGCTTGGGGTCCGGTCCTTTCCCTGTCTCCCTCATTCTTTAAGACAGAGTCTCCCTCTCCACCTGGCCAGGCTGGCAGCTAACAAGCCTTGGCAAACCTCTTGTCTCCACTCCTTAGTGCCCTGGGGTCCTAGGTATGCGTGAGGCCATACGAGGATTTGAACTCGGAACAGTATGCTTGTCTAGCAGAGCTCTTATCTACTGAGCCACTCCCCTGCTACAGTCAAATCCTGAAGCTGCTAGCTGAATACATATATAGGCAGACCCTTGGGAGAGAGGGAGAGTTAAGGAGACCATCTGAGTAATCAGGCAAGCTTCCCTATGTGTTGTGGGTTCTAAAATGCTCAGTATTAACCAGAACAGCAAGGTACTACAGAGTTCCTGAATACAGGGAGAGCCAGTTTGGGTTTCTTCTAAAAGTAGGAATTTTAAGAGGTTTTGTATTTACAGAGAATTTTGAGGGGTTTTATGTTAATTAGTCATAGGTTTCAATATGACATTTTCATACATGTACACAATGTATATTGATCATATTCAGCCTCCTGCTATTCTCTTTTGCCCCCCCAACTCCCTAATTCTACTGATCCCCTTCCTGCTAGCTCTACTACTATTTGCATGTCTCTTCGAAGGTCCCTCTGTGTATGTGGGTTGTATTTATGTGTGTTTGTGTCTGTGTATTTGTATGTGTGTATATATGCATGAGCTTCTCTGTGTGTGCATCTGTGTACCTGTGTATATGTTTCTCACTGTGTGTGTCTGTATGCCTGTTTCTCTGTGTGTCTGTGAATGTCTGTGCATGTGTGTATATGTTAATGTGTCTGTATGTGCCCCGTGTCCCTCTCTGTGTGTGTATGTGTGATGGGGAATGTTACATTAGTTCTAGTAGGTCCACTAACAAGAATATGGAAGAGGATTTGCTTTCAGAAGTACCTGCATCTTACCAGTGGCCATGATCCTGGAGAAAATGTCACTTTCTCCTCATTAACCGTTAACTGCCCATAGATACTCAGGAAGGGTGGGGTCCCGTGAGACTTCGGAACAGAAGCAGCCATCTGACCTGATGCCCAACTTCTCATTTGCTGCTTTACAGACTTAAGAGTGAGGATGAAAAGGATGGGCAACACTGTATTGCTTGGGCATCACACTGTTAACACCGGCATTGGAGATGACAGCAGAAAGTCAGGGGTGGGAATCCGTAGCCCCTCAGAAGCCTGACTGCCAGAAAAGAGCCAACGTCATGATCACCCAGAACTCACACTATCTAGAGTATAGCAATTGCCTAGAAAGCTCTCCAGTGGGGCTTGGAAGCCTAATGGGTAGGAACACAAACTGCTCTAAACTGATCTGGAGGAACCGATGCAGCTCTACAAGAAACGCTTTGCAGCTCTACAGGAGACGCTTTTCTCTGTCTGTTAGCGATTCGTCACAGATGCCTGTTTGTCTCAAAACTCGAAAAGGTTGTAGAAGCGAACATTTATCTTTCTCCAGCATCTTTCCCCTATTTGCTTTCTCTCAAGACAGCCCTGGTTATTGCCTTCTGTGACTATATGTGTGTGTGTGTGTGTGTGTGTGTGCGCGTGTGTGTGCGTGTGTGTGCGTGTGTGTGTATATGTAAGTATATTCAGGTAGGCCACAAACACACAGTACTAACTAAGATCTTCCAACATAAAAAGAGCTTGTGGCGGCATAGTTTGATGAGATATGGCTAAACTACACAAAGTTTCATTTACCTGACATTTACATAAATAAGGACATGTAACTTGAGGACTAACTATAAGAAATAGGGAAAATAAAGAATTAGGAACCACTAGAAAGAAATAGGAACTTCCGAGTTTATATCAAAGTAGACGGTAAGTAACGCCTCAGCTAGTTGCTAGGACCCCTGAGGCTCTACCAAATAAGAGATGGTACGAAACGCGGGAACTAGGTGCAGCAATGAGCGAGAACTGGCTGCTGGATGTGCAAGTGAACACTACAATCATGATGGTGAAGACTGGCCCAGGCTAAACTCATCCACCAATGCTGCTCCTACAGAGAATTTTTTTAGGAGAATGAGGGTATGTGTGTTATCTTCATCTTCCCATGGACTGCCTTTGTGTTCCCAAAGTAGGAGGGGCACGCAGCTGCTACGTAATTGAGTGGCTCGCCCCTCACCAAGTCACCCAAATAAGCCTAACATAAGAAGCAGTTCTGCCACAGTATCCAGAGAAGCATACAACAGCAGTGTCCACGCAGTGTGGGGCCGCAAGAGGAAGAACTCAGCCCAGCTTCAAGCACTAGCAGATAAACCTGAGAAAAAGAATCCAAAGACTTGGGTCAACTGACAGAGTACAAACTCTCAGTTTTATAAAACTCAACTGCTGGATGGCTTCAGCTGCTGCCCAGCCCTGAATTGTCTGGTTCATTAGAAACAACTGAGACTCCACTGGGAGGCTCTTCCTCTGCCTCAGGATCCAAAAGACACTTTGATAAGAGGAAGGTTCTTTCTGAGACTAGTGGAAGCTATTTTCAGTTTTGCTTCAGAGCAGGAATTTTAGACCGTGTCAATGGTAGAGAACCAGTTTGTGCAAATCTCAGCAAAACCTTCAACATTCTTCACTCTAAGTCCTTTTTATTGTTTGTTTTCTTGTTCTTGTTTTGTTTTGAGACAGGATCTTGCTATATAGCTCAGGCTGGCCTAGATTCCACCACCATCCTCCTGCCTCTGATGCCCCCCAGTGTTATGGGATTACAGGTTCGTGTCAACAAGCTGGTTTCCCTAAATTCATTATTTAATGCCCACTAGCTCCATTAGAGAAAAGGGTAACACATGGCAAATAGAGGTGGTTAGCCATACAAAGGAATAAATGGGTTTGTGCTTCAAAAAAATCTGAATAATGCTGGTAATAGAGTACTAGCATAACTTGTAAAGGAGCAACACAAAGAGCACATACATTTTTCATTCTTCTCACTCTCTGGGCAATGCTTGCACAGCCAGCTCCTCCCTTCCTTTGCATTCAAAGTTGAACAGCTTTCTCTTTGAGCCAGTCTTCAGTCTAGTTAGTAACACAAAACAGAATGAAAGGGAGGGGGAAACTTTTAAGGAACAGGTGATAACTCTACATCTGGCTTTTTATCAGATAGATGAAAATGAAAAAATCTACCTAGTATGTAAGGAAAACATCTCACAGTCAAATGGACCCTGGAGAGAATTGCTCATCTAAGGAGTAATGGGTGAAAACCTGGTAATGTCTGAAAAACAAAATAGCAAGGGGAAATGAAGTGTCTAATCTAGCTCACCAGCGTGAAAATGAAGTGAGTCAAAACACAGCTGGTATTTTGGCGTTCCCCTACCTGGAAAGCCTGAGGAAGCCACGGTGAGAACAGGCAAATATGGGAGTCTTGGAGCAGTGGACACCCTGAGTGGGGTTCTGCTGGCTCCAGTGTGGCATTTACATTGGAGGATTTAATGTTTTGTCACCTATTGATCCTGGTCATCTGGGGAAAGCAAGAGGAAGTCCAAGGGGAGAAGAAAATGTTCCTTTTTTGAAAAAAAAAAAAAAAAAAAAAAAGTCTGTCACTTAAGTGAAGCCGCCACAACAACCAATGCATAAGTCTAACAGACTTGGATTTTATGCTAAAGAAATGATGCTTTTTCTGTTGTATGTTGTGCTGTGTGCCAATTTTGGCTGTGTGCCAAATTGTGTGTTCAGGTGATCTGGCATACTGGTAGAGACCAGTGGAGACTGAATAGATGAGTGTGTCCAGGCTATCTCTGGCTAAGCCAAAGAAACAACATTCTTCCTCAGTCATGGCTTCTGTTTGTTTCTGCTTCTCATAAACGGAATGTCTCAGCAAACACGTCTTCTGGCTTGTCCCTATGGAGCCTGTCAGCTATTGTCTCCAGAAACGGGCCTGGTAATAAAAATGGCTGGATTTTTCTGTTTTATTTCTAGCTGATCTCTCTGAGGACACCCAAGGACAGAACCTTAAGAAATCAAATTAAGTAGGAGAGATGGCTACTCTTCCAGAGGTTCTACGTTCAGTTCCCAGTGACCACATGGTGGCTCTCAACCATTTGTAATGGGATCTGATGCCATCTTCTGTCTGATGCCCTCTTCTGTCATGCAGACATACATTCAAATAGAACACTCATACACATAAATAAATAAATCTCTTTTTTTTTTTAAAGGAGTGAAAATAAGAAATATCAGTTGTATGCATGCCTCTGCGAGAACCCTGGATGACCAGGATCATTACTATCTATCTAAAATGCATTGTTGTTCATATAAACCAGGTTTTGTACTCCTGCCTAAAGACCACTTATTAGGTTGACCTCACCACACTCCATTTGTGGTCTTGAACTCAGGTCTCTGTATGCTTACAAGTCAAACACTTTATCCATTTAGCCATCTCCCTGGTCCCCGAGACTCAACACATTGAATAACAAGTTTAAAGTCAGATAAACAGTTCATGACTGTTCTTGCGTTTCTTGAAAAGTATTGCAGTTTGGCTATATATGTCCCAAAATACTATCAAGGAAATGGCAATGGCCTCTCACTTCCTGTCCTTCAATACTTGTGGGATAAAACAGAAGTGCTCACTTTAGAAATGATTGATGGGTTTTGAAAGCAGATTTCTAAAAATGAAAAAAGCTAGTTTGAGCCACAAGACCCACCTTGTTAACTTACCAAAACCATCCACCCAGCCTCCCTGCAGCCAAACTGAGGGAGCCAGATTTTTAAAATAGCTTTTTAGCTTTAGGAAACTTTGGGAATTAGGTCAGGCAAACTGCAAGCAGCTGGCTCTCAAATAGAAAGTGGGGTGGCTTGTCAGGGAGCTGGTGAGCTGAGCACAAGTGGCTTCAGAGGCTGCCGGGTCCAAACATCACATTCTCCTTGGAAGCCCAGACTTCTGTCAGCTTTGAGGTCATCTCAGCCTGTCCTAGGCCTTTTTTAATCTTGAGGCTGGCCTAGCTCTTAGGAGAACCATGTCCTGAGTTTAGTTCCCAATAAGAAAAGCTGCACTCCACTATTGCAACATTGATAAAGGCATAGTGCTTTCCCCAGAGAGACTGTATTTTTAGGGGACCATCTAAGAGGGAAGGGTGGTATTTTATTAGCAACAATTCATTAAGTGAGCTAAGCCAGGGACAAAAGGACAAATCATGGCTTTACTCACATTGGGAATCCAAATAATCAAAGTCATAGGAACAGAAAGTTGGCTAATGATTGCCAAGCAGAGCAGCAGAGCGTTGCTTAGTAACATACCCTACAGAAGTTCTGTTTGGGGTGATGACAGAGTCTTGGGAATGGAGAGTGTTGGTGCTTGCTCAGCAGCATGGATGTGCTGAATGCCGCTGGAGCGGACATTTTTAAAGAGGGTGAAGCTGGGCTGGAGAGGGGAATCTGAAATTCAGAGCACCTGCTGTTTGGGGGACTGGAGTTTAGCGTCCAGCACCTACGTGGGACAGCTCTCAACCAGCTGTAGCTCGGCTTCCCAGACCTGTAGCCTCTTCTGGACTCTGCGGGCACTGCATTCATTTGCACCCCCCCAGACAGACGCGTATGTACATGCATAATTAAAAATACGAATAAATCTTTTTTTAAGTCAACATAAATAAAAGGCCCTTAAACATATTTTTGAGGGACTTTCACAGTTGGAGCTTTGTGCTTTCCTTTGTGCTTTCCTTTGATAATCATGAATGTGTCAGCAGTCAGCCTGGCAACCATAAGGAAACTTTGTATCGGAGCCCGGCAACATCTGTCTGGTAGCGCAGACTGAGGTTTGCTACGGCTATATAATCACTGGTGGTGAAATCAGGAAGACGCAAAGTGGGCGTGCACAGCACAGCTCAGCCAACCTTCTAGACCTTAAATTAGAGTGATGAGCATAAACACGGCAAAGAGCTTCCTCCCCCCAACTAAATTGCAATTATATTTTAAATTACCTACAATTACCAGAAACCATCTCAAAGCTAGAAATTAACTTCTTAGGCGCAGGTCCCAGCAGATCAGCTGTTAAATGGAACTTCTTATGCCCCAAAACCTCCTGCTTCAGCTGCACCCAAGAGAGAAGCAGGGAGGCGGAGCCTGAGGTTCACTGTCACGTGACGGAACAGCTGTCTTCAGAGTTGCAGGGCCATATTTTTACAGCTTCCCAAATTAACAGTCTCATTCCATTCAGTGCCATTTTCCTGAAATACATTGCTTGGTTTTTTTTTTTTTTGTTTTTTTTTTGAGAACAAGTAAGTGTTTTATTTTAGACTTCAGTGGAACAATTTCTATGTAACCATTTCTGTCCTCTAGTATTTAGGACATGAAATTGGGACCAGGAGCCACCGAGACCATCCTTGAGTGGTGACCATGACCTTGATAAATGTTATCTTCCAAGCTTCAGAATGATAGTCAGATGTGATGGATGACAAGCTGGGTAGGGGGCCTTCTCTTAGAGCTTTAGCCACAGGGTTGGGTTCTGCCAGATCACGGTTTCTGCCAGATCACCCAAGATGCCTTACCTGGTCTCTGTTGTCTTCTCTGTGTCTGTGAGACAATGCGATGTTCCTTATCAGCCTCACCTAAGCCACCTGGCCAATGAACAAGTCAACAAGTAGCGATTTTTAAAGTCAGAACCCTAGAACACATTGCAATGTTGACATTTGTGCTTGATACTTTTGGGAGCAGATTGGGTAGTTTTAAACAGCATGGCCTGCTGTTTCTCTGAGAACTGAGGCGAAGTCTTTCTTCCTGAAATTCATTCTCTTGCCTGGAATCTACCTCTTGGATGGCCTCTGAAATAAGAAGCCATGACAGTTTCCTCACAACTTCTCAACATCTCCGCATTGTCAACAGCCATGTGTGTTAGTCGGGGCTCTCTAGTGGAACGGGATCAAGAAAATGAGTGCATATCACAGAGCATATATTAGAAAATACATTAGGCTTACTGATAAGGAATAGGCTGTCTGCGTGGCTTGTCGGCATCCTGAGACGCTAGAACTGGCTAGCTGTGCAGACCCTGACTCCAGATGTCTAAGTCCTTCCAATCTGGTGCTGAAGGCCCGGACGACCAGACCCCGGAGAGAATGGACTGTGAGGTCGCCAAAGCATGGTGGTGGCGGCGGCGGCAGCAGCCGCAGCAGTGAAACAGATTCACTCCCTTGGGCAGCTCAGCCAGCAGACTGCTCTTTCCCCTGACCTCATTCCATCTGCTGCCTCATTGGAAGGTGCCACCCACTCCGGGGAAGGGCTCCCCTCAGTTAATCCTTCCTGGAGATGTCCTCAGAGACTCTTCCAGATCCCATCAAACCAACCACACCATACCCTGGCTTCTACTGCCTCTCTGCTGGAGCATTACCATTTGCCTCAGACATTGTTGTTTGCCCCTAAGATACCTGGTTGGGTGATGTTGGCTGTGTCTATTTTGCTTGCTGTACTTCTTCTCTACCTGATTAACTCACAGTGGCTACGACTACCCAGGACCACAGGGTAGAGAGGAAGCTCTAAAACACAGCTCTGAGAACACAGTGCGCACAGATGGTACATGTCCTGGTGTGGGTCAAGGGGTTCTTTTCATCTCGTTAACCCTTCTGCCCATCTGTAAGTATGGGGAAAGGGAGAGAGGGTCTGGTGAGAAGGAGCTTTTAAGAGCTGAGAAGGATAGGGTGAAATATATAATTTTCACATTCCTCTCAGCTCAGAAAGTGCAGATGAAACTCAAGCCTCGGGCAGAGGGTTGTTCAATGTACGTTGATCCGTGCCTTCTGTGCCGACAGAAGGCTTGGTCAGTGGTGAACGCTGTTGCTCATATCTTGGGCTCTTCAGCTTGTCATTCGAAGTTGGATAAAAACAGTTCTGACCTGATGAATATTGTTCTGATTATTGCGTTAGATTAGATTAAATCATGCTTCTTTCAACATACTCCTGGGAGGTTTCAGAAGAATAGACACACAGGTATAGAACTAGAAGATAGCAAAGATCCGGGCTAACATAGCTGCCACCACAGTATATCAACAGAAAGGCTTATTTATTAGTGTGTGCCGAGAGTACAAAGTAAGGAGTTTCAGGGTGACATTTTCCTACATGTCCACACTGTTCTTTGAACACACTCGCCTCCTAGCACTCTCGTTTGTTTCCCTGCCTTTTCCCTTTTATGGTATGTAAGTGTATATGTGTGTACGTGTGTGTGTATCTGTGTGTGTTCATATGTGCTCCTTTTCTAGATTTAATATGAAAGAAAACATGTGACACTTGCCTTTCTGGGCCTTGCTTACTTCACTTACCACAATGGTATCCAGTTCAACGTATTTTCATGGGAACAACATAATTTTATTCTTTCCAGACAACTAAAGCCTGATCTAGGTACATGCCCCTCTTCTTTACCCAGCTGTCTGCCGACAGGCCCCCAGAGGAGCTTGTCACTTGACTCTTACAATAGCTGTGAGAAGTACCCAGTGCAGCCATCTCTCTTGTGCCCTGACTTTGATCCCTTCAGGTGTATGCCAAGAGTGGTGCGGCTGGGTCACACAGGACTCCTGTCTTTAGATGCCGGAGAAACTTCCAGCCGGATTTAGACTGTGGCGATAACTGACTTATATAATAGGAAATACTTTTGGTATCAATAGAAAACTTGACTCAGAGTTGCTTTGGAAACTCAAATAACAAGTATTTCAGAGGAAACATCTGCTGTAGTTGCTCAGAGCTCAGCAATCCCCGTAGCGGATGTTTCTTCAACATCTTCTTGTTGGCTGATAGCAGCCATCGCCATAGAACAAATGCTGCGGGCAAAGCAGAGAGAATGGCAGCATGAGGGGCGCTGTCATGCATCCATCAGGAAAGCTAAAGTGTGAGGGAGGCGCTGGAGACGTCCACTGATGCCTCCCGGTTCAAACTGTCTCAAGACCCACCTAGGCACAACACTTGGGCTAAGCAAATATTTGGTTTCTCTAGCTTCTTTAATGGCATGCAAAGGAAGTGTGTTTGAGACCAGGAGTTCAGACCACCAGTGGCATCTGTGACTGTGTCAGCTGATTCTCAGAAGCATTCAGCCATTTATCAGTGTGGTGCTCTTTAGAACTCCTTTAAGGTAAAAATCTGGCAAAAGGACAGCGCTGTGCAGTGTGTATAAACTCCACCGGTTGCTACAGCAACCGGTGGAGTTCCAGCGGGAACAGTGTGCCTGAGGACGAAGCTTTTGCAGTGGTGGCAAGGACAGCTTCTGAGCCTGCTGTTTGGATAGATTTGAAACAAGTGCAAACAGAAAGGCCTGTCTTGATTTAACTTCGGACCCTTGTTTATTCACGGGGGCTCCTAACAGCTCTTCAAGTAAACCTTGCAAGTCATCAGCTAAACGAGGTAGGCCAGCTCTCTGCACACGTATGGGTCACCCGCTGATCAGGAAGAGCAGCAATCTCTTCGTGTTGATGAGGGACTCTCACTAAAGGAAATGTGGGATAAACCAGGGTGTTTTCGCAGACTGGAAATCTCGAAGCCATCCTGTCTTCTCTTGTGTTGCTTCTCTCAGCATCAAGTGGCAGGAGAGGTTTTTGTACGGTTGGCCTGGAAACGGTATAAAGTAAATCTTAAGACCTTCATGACAGAGTTGGGCTGTCTGCCCCACGAGACACGTGCACACAGCACATACATGTCCATTAATTGATTAATTATGTGTAGTTAGCCACCCCCAATACATTTTAGCAGCTATTACATTTTAAACTATCTGAACCTGCTTCCTCTGGCCAAAGCAGAATAAACTAGGTTGGGCATAGGATCCAAGATGAACCAGCTGGATTCACTCTTTCAGGAATTTGAAATTTAGATCTAGACATGGTTCAGTAGGCCTACAGTCTTGCTGTGACCGCACTGATAGTGATACAAAAATCAATAAAATGTTCCTCATACCACATCAACCAGAAAAAATACAGAGTACTGACCTGAAGAGATGGCATGGAGGAGGCACGGAGGAGGCGAGATAAGCAAGAAGAGAGTGAAGGGTAACCGTGCCACCTCTGCCTGGCTTCATGGCTTTGCACTGCTTGGTTTGGTCACTTTTGAAATCTGTGCCCTCGGGGTCTGTGGAAAACTTCTATCTTTATAACAATTTATCCATGGTTTGTTTTGTTGGTTAAACTAGTTTAAATTGGATTTGCCTTTTGCTACCTGTAACCAAAACTTTCAGTGCCCACATTGAGGTCACTAGCTGGAGTATCATCACTTAGCATCATCTGGAGGTTTTGTCTGCCACAAACAAAGGTTTTGTCTCCTTTCTCCCATGAATCAGGGGGCGACCAAATCCAATGCTAAAGTTCAATTCAGTTACTCTGATCCAAGCTTGAGAAAAGCACCACTTTCCTTGTCAATCTGCTAAATCTTCATCAAAGTTAAAAGTGCAGAACACTGTGTGTTAAGAGAAAATGCTTATCACTGGTCTGGGCCTGCGGAAAACACCTGAGTGCACTTTGTTGTGGTGCCGGCGTTTTCAGAAAAATCTTAAATACCTTCCTTTTTGGATGTGCCTCAGCCCTGCCTGTGTTACCACTAAGCTATCGGAATGGCATGGCCCCTGGCCAAAGAGAAGTCCAGGGAGAGAGAGAGTCTCTGAAATGCAACTCTGTATGTATTCCTATGGCTAGAGACTCGGGCCCAAGTAATCTAAGCAAGGTCTTAGAATTATCAACAGTCTCAAAGGTGCCCATCTTCCAAATCCAGTGATGGGATGCCACATCTATCAGTTCAGATGTGTCCTGGGAGCTGACAGCTCATTCTAGGTAGGGCTTCTTCCTCGCAGAGCTGTGTCGGCAAGAAAAAAAACAACTTCTAAAATGTTCTGAAGGTGATAACAGCTTGTGAACCCTATGCAACGCTGGGTAGACCCATTGCAGATATGGGAAAGAGGCCAAGATAATTAAGTGACTAAAACAAATTGCAGAGCAGAGCTTGTATAATCAGCCTTTGGGTGGAGCTCAGTGGCAGGGTACTTTTCTAACATGTACAAGGCTGTGAATTACATCTAGGGGTTCTTCCTCGCACAAGAAGAGGCGAAGTATGGGCATTAAAGGAGCTAAACATATGCTCTGGGTTTGCGCCTTTTTACTTGTATCTGTATGCTTATCTTCACAGAAGGCTTCTGAGAGCTGAGAGGGCATGTGAGCTGTCGGTCGGATCACCTTAGGAAACTGGGAACAGCAAACTAGCCAAAAGGACTTTAAAAATTCTATTGTGCTGCTCTGAGAACCTATAACCAAAATAGTTTCAGGGAAGACAGCCTTGCAGGGATGGCCGCTGTGGACTCACTGAAGCAAGCACTCTAGATTACCTTTGTGAAATACAGACATGGCTGGAGAGGTGGCTCAAGGGTGAAGAGAGCCAATTACACTTTTGTGGGACCTGAGTTCAGTTTCCAGAATCTACATGTTCATTCATAACCACCTGTAACTCCAGGCCAGAGGGATCGGGCACCCTTTTCTAGCTTCCACAGACACTGTGCATATATACTCATAAAACAAACAACAGACAAGCAAATAACCAAATGAAGAAGCAGGTTTTAAGAAGACCCCATTCCAAGCTCAACTTGGTCTGAAACGGTGATAGCAAACACGGTGTTGGCGTACCTCCAGCTCCTATCCGGGTCTCCGCAGACATCCGAAGCTGTCTCTGTGTTCTTTCTTAAAATGCTCTCCTGCGGGTCTGAATCGCTTTATCACAAGCCACCATTCCAGGTAGCTGTCATCTGCACTTGAGCTGGTGTATCAACTCATTAACTACGAGGCTCATCTTCATTCTCAACCTGACTGGGTGTTAAATCACCCAGGAGATACCCCTCTGGGTTTACCCATGAGGATGTTTTCAGAAAAAACAAAATAAGGGAAAATCTACCCAGTATTGGTGACGCCATCCCATGTACTGGCATCCTGGAAAAAAAAAAGGCAGAGAAAGCTGAACACTAGCAACCATGTGTTCTTGCTTCCAAACAGTGAACAACATGATCAGTTTTCTCGGGATTCCTTGACATGATGAACTCTATGCCCTCAAACTGTGAGCCAAGAAAAACCTTCCTTCCTTATGCACTGCTTTGATCAGAAAGAAAACAGTAACGAATCTCAGTCAGTGCTCTATTGCTGACACCATGACCACAGAAACTCTTACAGAGGAAAATATTTAACTGGGACTGGCTTCCAGTTTCAGGTTTAGTTCAGTACTGTCATGGTGGAAAGCATGCTGGTATACAGGAAGTCATGGTGTTGGAGAAGGAGCTGAGAGTTCTACATCCAGAACTTCAGACAGCAGGAAGAGAAAGAGGTACTGGCCTGGCTTGAGCTTCTGAAACCTCAAAGCCCATCCCTAGGGACACACTTCCTCAACAAGGCCACACACTCCCTAATCCTTTCAGTGGTCACTTCCTGGTGACCATTCAAATCCATGAGCCTATGGGGGCCATACTTATCCAAACCACTACCCTAGTACAGGAACTCATTGCTCATGGGCTTCCTGTGGCTAATTGTACTTCTCTGCCCAACTTAGAGAGTGGAAGTGTCACCTAGACTAACCTGATAAACTAGAAGACCAACCTAACAGGCCCTGTGGGTTAGTGATGACAGGGGCACTGAATCCCATCAGAGAGATGAACTAGACTTCATCTTGGAGTTATCTGGGGACAAAGCAAAATAAGCTATGTTTCTTTCCTGAAGTTACCAGGTTTACCTAGACCTTGGGTTTTTCATTTCCAGAGCCATCTTGGTGAACCAAAGGAAAATTATTTAAGAAATAAGCCACAAAGAAAAAGAAGGGGTAAGGGAGCTTTATGATGGCCTCCTTACTGCTGTTGTCATTTCAGAGTAAAACAAGAAATGTCATTGCAAACAAATTTTCTTAGAATTAGAATTACAACAGACAACATTAAAGACTATTGACAGGATCACGCATGGAACCGTAGATCTTAAAGGGGAAAACCTGAGGAAAGTCACCATTTTACTGTAATAAAGGAGGAAACCCAGGCCCAGAAGTTCAGTCTATTCTCCAAGGTTAGAGAGTCAGGCCTGTAATCTAGGTATCTTTGGTTTCATTTGGTTCTGTGCTTCATGTTCAAATTGGACTTAAAACAGTCAGGGACCTCAAAACGGAGGTACATGAAATGTTTAAAATGGGCTAGCATCACGAGGGCAGAAAACCAACAAGTAAAGCAGCTTTATTAAAGTTCAACATTTAAAATACTGTATTACATGAAAAGGGCAGAAGAAGTTAGGCAGAACACACTCTGCATCACCTCATACGTGACCAACCTGGTTGATCCATGTGTATTGGGTACAGATTTCTCTAGTAGTTCAGATTTGTTCTCCCTAGTTTCAAGTTGGGGAAAAGTTATACTTCCCTCCCAGCCCCTGCCACGCTAAAGACCATCACTAGAAACATGGCTTCCTTCTACACTGAAGTTCTCCAAAGCAAGAATGGCAAAAATGATATGGTGAGATTTTCGCAAGTAAGTAGTAGATTATTGGCAGCCCGCAAGAAAGTCCATATTTGTATCTTGAGATGTTTCTGTTAACTCCTTGCATTCCTCAGTGAGATATATGGCTCACAGAGCAATAAATCATTTCCTTCCAAATACACAGAATCATGGAATTTGGGGTGAGAGGGCTATTTAGAAACTGCTTACTTCAACAGTTATTGATGAGCCCAAGACCCAGGAAGATTAATTGTCTGCATGTAAACTTGGGTAACAAGCTGCTACGAATCTTTCTGTAATGTCACATGAAATTATTTTTTTTTCACCTAAGTCTGGATTTTCATTTCAAAGTTTGTTGACTAATGAAGTAATCCAATGTGTACTTCATATGCTACTATTAATTTAAATATTTAAATAAAATGAAACTACTACTCATTTCAGTGCTTAAAGTAAAACATTTTCTTATCTTGTTACTTCCTTTTTCAATCATTTGCCAAAAAGCTACAATTACAGAAAGGTTTTTTTTCCTATTTAGTCTTTTATAATCTAATGTTTAAGGAATATCATTAAGATATGATCATATCAAATATTTTATTTAATATGCATTAAGCTTTAAAATGCTATGAATACATAATAAAAAATGTATGCTCACAGTACCCAAAATTGACACATGCAGAATCTCAGCCAGTCTCAACACTGTCTCTGTGTATCCCAGGTGACTTGTGATCTGGTTAGTGGGATTAAAATGTCACATGCAAAAGGGGCCTCAAGATGTGGCAAGCAGGCTGAGTTTCCACCATCGGAAAGAAACACTAGAAGACTGCCCCTGTTTTACCTTAAAGATGGGGGGAAAGTCAGGAAATATGAAAAATAGCTTTTTTCCCCCAGTTGTACATTGTAAGTACTTTATAAAGGAAAAAAGATGAGTCTTCGAGCTACATCACAGGTTGGGAGCACAGAAGCAGGAAGACACCTGGCCAAGGGAGGCCTGTTTGTTCTGTAGAGGCATGCTCTTCTGGAGGACGACATTAACCCTTGCCATGGTCAGCATGTCCAAAACCATAGCTGTCTTGTACTGGCCTCATCTCTCAAAGGTTCTAACACCTCAGCATCCTAAAACCGGGGACCAAGGTTTTGGTACATGAAAGGTCACTGTAAACACTAAAATCATAACTGAATCATAGCAGTTTCCTAGTCTACACAGTGAAATGGAGGAAACAGATGTCCCTTAACTAATTTTATATACACCCTTCTTCCCGAGAGAAAAGAAGATGTCAGCCTGTAACCCTGAGTGTTCATGGCTGCTGCTCTCCCAAGCCCTGCTCAGGAACACATGTTAAGCCACCAGGAAGGGAGTCCCGGGCCCAAGGAGTAAAAGAGTCACTCTTAGACACTTCTAGAGCCTGCAATTCAGGTCATCTTTAAAGGTAGGCTAATGGTTTTACATGGAGATTTAGTTGAGAATTCTGAAAGCTTTGTATGATCAAAGGAGCTTTTTCTTTAGAGTATCAATTTATTACAACAGTTATTCTATATTTATGGGTTATGCTGGGTGTAAGTGCTACAAAAATTACATTTCTTTCCTTAGAATTGATTTTTCAGTCATGAATAGTGCAAGAGTGTGGTGACAGAGGTGGGGGTGTTCTCTACAGCACTTACTGTGGCAGCAAAATGTTGACTTGGAGCTGGAGAGAGGCTCAGCGGTTAAGAGCACTGGCTGCTCTTTCGGAGAACAGGGGTTCAATCCTTGGTGTCCACGTGTGAGCCCACGAGTGTCTGTAAGTCCTCTGAGGGCACCAGACATGCCCATGGTATACATACATACATGGGGGCAAAACGCTCATACACATAAAATAAAAGTGATTTTGAAAAAAGTTGGTATTACTACCTGAGCACTGTCATATGGGGTTTGCTGGAGAATTATGTTCCTAGTTTTCAAAAGGGGTGATGTGGAAATTTGTCATTTCTCTTTTACTTTTCAATTTGATATATATAAAATGTAGGAATATATATAATGTAGGAATACATATATATATATAATATAGTAATATATATATACACACACACACACACACACACACATATATATATATATATATATATATATATATATATATATATATATATAATGTAGGAAAACCAAACCAAAACAAAAAAAGCCTCCAAAACACATACTTTCAGAAAACAGTTCTACAGGGAAAAGTGTCAATCATGAAATGCTTCATTTCATGTCCTTCTGAGGAAAGATCTGCTAAGCAACAAGAAGGCCATGAGATTTTTAAAAGTTGTCTCTCCACTGCTCACAAGACCCATCTAAAGTCCTCATATCAGGGAGGGCCCCAGCTGGGCATGATTATTGTCAAGAATTAAGAGAGATCTTAGACCCAAAGTCTCCCTTTTCAGAAAGCAATATAGAAAACACAGTTTCACATGTCAGCAGAGACATTAAAATACCCCCTGCCTCACCTTCGGAGAAGTCTTCTGTTGAACACGATGGTAAAATTCAGGAATAAAAAAACGTAACTAAAGGGGCTGGAGAGATGGTTCAGAGGTTAAGAGCACTGGCTGCTTTTCTAGAGGTCCTGAGTTCAATTCCCAGCAACCACATGGTGGCTCACAACCAGCTATCATGAGATCTGGCGCCCTCTTCTGGCATGCAGGTGTACATGCAGACAGAACACTGTATTCCTAAGAAATAAAGAAAATTATTTTTAAAAAACGTGACTAACTTACAGACTGCTGTGGAATGGTGTGGGCTGCGGAGGTGGCTCAGTGGGTGGGGCTGCAAGCGTGGGGTGACTCTGATTCCCGGAACCCTTGTGAAATGGCAATGGTGGGAAGTTCAGGGCTGGGGAGGGCAGCAGGGACAAGCAGAGCCCCGCAGCTCGCTGGCAGCCAGCCTAGTCTAATAATGGCGCAGTTCTAGGTTTGGGAGACCCTGCCCCCCCCAAAAAAAATAAATGTCAATGGCTCCTGAGGTTCTGTGTCCATATCAACACCCGACAAAAGCTGTGGAAGGCGCAAACTGTTGACTCTGAGGGGCATCTTGGAGAAGAGTTGGGTGGGAACATTAAAAAGAGTGGTGACCTACCTGAATCCTTAAGTCTCAGACATTTTTTGGCTTTAGGCTAAGTAATTAATGACACGAAAGCCCATACTTTCCTTTGCTTTTCTCCTCCTTTCCTTTGTCGTGTGGAACGGGCAAAATGAGATTCTGAACTGCATCCCTCGCTTAGGCGGGTTTGCTTCGCGGCTGCTGAGCTTCTGTTGAGTTGCGCCCGTTCATCACTGTTTCCTCAGAGCATCAAGGTCCTCCTCTCGGAGCTGCTGCCCAGGTAGGTCTGTTACTTCACAGCTCACTCAAGAAACAAAGATCTAGTTTCTTTAGATGTACAGATTTTAGTAGGTTTATCCTATGTTATATGTCTATATGAGTGAGTATATACCTTGTGTGTCTTTCTGCTTCTGAGATACCTCACTCTGGATCATCTTTTCCAGTTCCCACCATTTACCTGCAAATTTCACGATTTCCTTGTTTTTTATTGCTGAGTAATATTCCATTGTGTAGATGTACCACAATTTCTGCATCCATTCTTCAGTTGAGGGGCATCTGGGCTGTTCCCAGCTTCTGGCTATTACAAATAAAGCTGCTATGAACATGGTTGAGGAAATGTCATTACTGTATACTTGAGCATTTTGGGTATATGCCTAGGAGTGGTATGGCTGGATCTTGAGGAAGCACTATTCCTAGTTGTCTGAGAAAGCACCAGATTGGTTTCCAAAGTGGTTGTGCAAGTTTACATTCCCACCAGCAGTGGAGAGGGTTCCCCTTTCTCCACACCTTCTCCAGCATGTGTTGTCATTTGAGTTTTTGATCTTAGCTATTCTGATGGGTGTAAGATGAAATCTCAGGGTCTTTTTGATTTCCATTTCCCTCATGACTAAGGATGTTAAGCATTTCTTTAAGTGTTTCTCTGCCATTCGATATTCCTCTATTGATAATTCTCTGTTTAGCTCTGTGCACTATTTTTTAATTGGATTACTTGATTTGTTGCCGTTTAACTTCTTGAGTTCTTTATATATACTGGATATTAGTCCTCTGTCAGATATAGGGTTGGTGAAGATCCTTTCCCAGTCTTTAGGCAGTCGGTTTTTTCTGACAACAGTGTCTTGCTTTACAGCTTTTCAGTTTCATGAGATCCCATTTATTGATTGTTGCTCTTAGAGCCTGTGCTGTTGGTGTTCTGTTCAGGAAGTTGTCTCCTGTGCCAATGAGTTCTAGGCTCTTCCCCACTTTGTCTTCTAAGCAGTTTAGTGGATTGGGATGGGAGGAGGGAGGGAACCACAGGTGGGATACAAAGTGAACAAAGTGTAATTAATAAAGATTTAAGAAAAAAAGGAAAAAGAAACAAAGATGTGACGTGCGACTTGTGACATAGTGACATAGTCAGTCGGTCCACAGTGAACTCGCAACTCTTTAGACCTCTTGGGCTCTTCTCCTCCTCACCCGGCTAGTCTGAGTCCCAAGAAGAAAGAAGGACAAGGGTCCAGAGAAGCTCCTGCTTGACCATGGCTGCCAGAAGGTGACACCCTCTCCTCTGGACCGGTAGATTCTGCTGTAAGCCATTTCCAGGCTCCTCCCTGCACCCTCAGTGAGGGTGGGAGGTCTCCTCTATGGTCCTCTCTGGGTGTGGGCAGAAGTCCCTCCTTGGCTGCCACTGTGGCCTTCCTCCCACCTTCTGAATAGCACAGAAAACTTACTCAATAAAGGACCCTTCTGATCACCCTGGGTGAGCGTTGTTCTGGGAGCTTCACGTCTGCTCTGGGAGGGTCTCTGACTTGTTGGCCCACTCGCTGCCTTGACTGTCTCAAAACCCGAAGACTTCCCGGTCAGCCTTCTGGGTTCTCCTTTGGACAGGGCTTGCTAGAGGTAGGGTCATACCTTCCCGTCACTCTGCTGGCTGAAGGGCTGAGAAGTGAGAATTACAGGTCAAAGTGGACCCCGAGCTAGCCTTTTCCTCAAAGGTGTCTTTTAAGATCCCTCCCATGGTTCAACGGAAACCCTCCTGGTGGCAGCGTCCCTCCCTTCATTTTGGGTGAGTACATTCTGGGTTCGGAAGACTTTTAACCAAATACTGAGACGAATCATTTGAGAGCTCTAATTCCTATGGTCAAAGACATAAACAAAATTAAAACTTATATCCCACTAGGCCCCTCCTCGTAAAGCACGGCCACTTTCCAGCACCACATCACATCCAAGCTCCTAGCGTGGAAACCCTTGTGGGATCCATTCAAAACTTATGCAAAGCCCGGAAGAGTTTGTTCCAGTCTGTGCCCAGGAAGACAGGTTGAGAAAAATCATTTTGTCTCCTGTCCCTTCTCTGCTGGAACAGGACCTGTGATGCCCCTGTGTGTACTTGGACTGGCCTTAATCAGAACAGTGACAAGATCAGAACCCAGGACAGGGGCGGAGGGTCCGACACAAGCTCAGCAGCAGCTCCAGGACATTGAAGCTCTGCACGAAGATCAGCATGAATGTGAATGCTCGTTTCATATTCATTTCTTGGTCTTTCTGGACCTTGTCAGTAGAATGGGGAGTTGGTGAACTGTGTGTCTTTGATTGAGCTATATGGTACAGGTGCATCTGGTCAGAATCATTCCGGATGTGATTGTGTGTGGCGGTGTTTGTTGATGAGAGTAGCATTGGAATCAGAGGCCCTGCTTTACAGGAGATAATGGGCTGAATCCAGTCAGTCGAAAGCCCGAAGAGAGCAAATGGCTGACCATGGCTGACCTCTCCCCAGACAAATGAGACCTCTTCTGAGCTGACCATCCTTGAACTGGGTAATCCTGATTTTCTGGCTCTCCTCCTGCATACGCCGTGGGCTCTGTGGGGTCTCTAGTCTGATGCTCACCTTGCTTATCCTAAGCCTTCTCAACCTCCATCTCCTGCTTCGACTCTCTATAGCAGATCTTCATGTGTGCTTCATAGGTAGTTGGTGTCTCATCAGCTCAGGGCGGGGTTCTGTCCTGGTGAATGCATCGTAGGTGAAAATATCCTAAGCTGGATCTGCGCACAGTCTATCTGACAGGGCAGACCGCCTCCCTTGGCACACCGCAGGGAAACATACTCGCCCAAAGGAAGACGAACGAGTACCAGCTGTAGCCTGGCTTCTGAGGAATGCTCGCTGTTCGTGTGTCCGTCTACAGCTGAAAACATTCCAAGTAGAAGAGTCACACCTGGGGACCTTAGCATGTATACACATATAAATAGCCTATTGGTTTTTCTGATTCTCTGGAGAACGTTTACCTCTGAGGAGGGAGAACCTATTTTTTACCTTGCAAGTTTGCTCTGATGATTACGTTAGTTTATTGTTTACGCTAGTGAAATACCTGCTACTTGATAGAGAGGTTGTCCTAGATCACAGTCTGGAAGTCTGCAAGCTGGGCCCTTGCACCTGGTGGCAGCCTTCTTCCTGCAGCGCTCCAAGGCGGTGGGGAGCCGTACCAGCTAGAGACGGGCAATGCGCGTGCCTGCGTGCACATGCGAGCGTGAGCGCATCGCACGCTTGCTCCTCTTCCTCTCTCTTTTGAAGTTAGTAATAGTTTATCATGGGAACTCTACTCTGATAAGCTCGATCATTACGACCTTCCAAAATGCCACTTACAAATGCACAGTCAGACTCTTTCTTCTTTTCCAAACCTCACGATGGAAATTAAAATCCAGCACATGAGTCCTGGGTGGTGAGGGGGACATTCAAGCCACTTGCAAAGCACAGCAGTGATTAAACAACAAAACGAAACAAAGCCGTGTTTTGCTATGTTCAGCTCAGATGGGAGCTAAGCAGCAAGATATAAAGACACCTTCCATCTTCTCCACTTAGCAACTGACGCTTAGAGGGTCCAGTGAAAACACACCATTTCTTGTCATTCATCTTTTAATTAAGATATTTCTGACCTGGTTAAGTGTGGGTAAGAAAATCGGGAGAAACAAAGAATTTAATGAAGTTTGGCTGTGTTAACCCTGATGTACATACAAATAGAAATATAAATTGGCCACTTTCGATACATCTATGTGAAGTGGCAGTTCTTAAACTTCAGCTTTATATGAGCCCGTTTCCCACTGCTATAACAAATTACTCAAGGCTAGAAACTTTGTAAAGAAAAAAGACTCATCTAGTACTTTTGAGGCTAAAAGTCTAAGATTCCGTGGCTTCCACTGTTTGGTGTCTGATGAAGTTCCCATTGGCTACGTCATATCCTGGCAGGGGCATATGAAGGAGAAGGAGCTAGAGGAAATTCAGGACAGGCTTATTCCTCCAAATAACACACTCTCATAGGAAGGAGCTGACTGGAGTCCTGACCTCTGCATCCAACTCTCTGACAAAGATCAGAGAGCCCCAAGGACCTAACTTCATCCTACTAGCCACCCCCACCCCGAAGGTCTCAGAACATCTCAACACTACATATGGAACCCTTTGGGGTGTACCCTCAAACCGTATCCAAACCCCAAGAAATAAGCAACAGAGCCTCCAGAGGGCTAGCATAGAATCCTATTTACCTCCACAGTTTCCGATTAAGAAGGTATAGGTGGGGCCTGGGAACTGGCATTTCTAACTGGTTCCCAAGTGCTGATGAGGCCTGCCTGGGGTTCCCACTCTAAGAACCACTGGTCTAGACAGGGACTAATTCCAGGAGTTATCAACATAAAGATAATGTTTAAATCATGGGACTGTATGAGATTACCTAATGAGGCTGGGCAGAAACAAGAGGAAGAGACAACAACGGACGTCCTGAGGAGGGGCAGAGAGCACAGAAACTGCAGACAGGGGCAGAGGAGGGGAAAGGAAATCAAGAGAGTGTAGGCTTCAAAGGCCTTCCTTGCTGCGCGATCAGAGCCAGTCTGTCGCGCCTCAACAAGAACTGTCCGGTAAGATGGTAAGGGAGAGCAGGGCCATGTCCGCAGATTATTCACCTCAGAAACACAGCTAAGGGCAAGGACCTTGCAGCCGTCTCCCTCAGCCTTTCCAAACGCTCTGTTGTGTGGGTTTTGTAATGAAGGAAACCGAGGCTCCGGGAGACCTCACAGTGTGCTGGGCAAGAAGGGGCCCAAACCCAGCTTCTTCCTGCTAGAATCTTAGGGAGCTGACGCCCCCTCTCCCGCTGCTAAAATCTGTAAGGCAAAGGCATCCCGCCAGACCCCAGTGGACACACTTGCTTGCTCCTCCGCAGAGTCCAGACCTTGCTCGCCTGACGCGCCCCTCAGTGACGACCCTGACGCTAGCACCACCTGCTCTCCCCGGCTTTTGCTTGCACGGGCCTACACGAATGTCTGGGCACCACTTGGGTGCAGGCAGGCAGAAGAAGGCGTTGGGCCTCTGGAACTGCAGGGACAGGCAGTTGGCAACCTCCAGGTAGGTTTTGGCGACTGAATCCCAGTCCTCTGCAAAAGTAGCCCGTGCCCTCCACCTCAGAGCCTTCTCTCCAGCCCCACCGCCTACCTTCCCACTTACTTCTCAGCCCTCTCCAGGCCTCAGGCCTTCTCCGCAGCACACACCCAAAGGCAATCTAATAACGAAAAGACCGAGTGGGAACCGGTCAGGGGTTCCAGGAAATGCTTATCATATTTCTGAGCTGCAGCCTTTGGTGGTTCAAGGCCCCTGCGCCTGGTTTCCAGCCAAGAGGAATGGGGATAAATGCCTGCAACTGACTCTCCCGAGCTGCTGTGAACAGCTTCCGCAGCACCAGCGGACTGACCTCCAAGGAACACCACCTTCTGGAGACAAGCCTCGACTCCCATCTGTGGGAACTTTAAGCCGCAAGCCACACCAGCAGTAACCTCTTGCTTCTTCACCGTCCTGTGTAGCTCAGAAGCAAAGAGCTCACACTCCTCCATGCTGAGGCCCTCGCTCCTCCCTGGTTTCTGGGATTTGAGACTGTTCCCTCCGGAGGCTCACAGCCTTGTTCTTCTTTAGACTCTGCAGCTGTCTATGATGGCTGCAACAGAGGAAATCCGGATCTGGAACCAGCCTCCGTGTTCCTTGCCAGGCTGGGAAGGTTTGTATGGAGATCATGTTCACTCCTGTGTGCTGCTCTGAAGGAGGAGGCCACATCCTCACTCTGCAGCATCTGCCACTGAGGGTTAGTCCTGAGGCATGAGGGATTCCAACTTCCTGTGTAACTTCCATTTGCTGTTCCTGGTTTATTCCTAGAAGCACAGGGTGGGTCTGCGGGGAGCAATGACAGTCTGACTGCGGATAGGTTGATACTATTATCTTAGACTTCCTAGTGGGGAGGAGGCTGTGTGGGAGTACCTCGGCCCCCGGGGGAGAAGGCCAGTGACTAGACCTGGAGTTCCGTCTGCCGAGGATGCCTGAGAAGCCTCAGAGAAGGGATTTCTTTTCAATCTGATTTTTATGTCAGCTTTTTAAAATACAAATGAGTATAGTTAAATTAGGAATAAACTGTTTGAAGACCAAGGTGAGGATTTTTTTTTAAGTTGGGATATAGAGAAGTCTGAGAAAGATTACAATTCATTGCTTATTGGCACACATCCTTGTTTTGTTTTGCTTGTTTTTCTGAGACAGAGTCTCTTTGTGTAGCCTTGGCTGTCCTTGAACTAGTTCTGTAGACCAGGCCAGCCTTGAACTCAGAGGCCTGCCTCTGCCTCCCGAGCGCTGGCTTTAAAGGATGCTGTATACAAGCCCCCCTTCTCCTATACCCCTCCTCCACGCTGGAAACTGAACCTGGGCCTTCGTGCTGTGGCTCACGTGGGGGGTGCCTATACAGCCAAGCTGCATCCCCACACCCTAAAAACTTCCCGTGTTTGAACTAGGATTTCCATGAGATACGCAGCCTGACCTTGAACTCACTCTGTAGCCCCGGCAGGCTGTGAATTTACACTCCTCAGCTTCCCAGGCAGCTTGGGAGTAGGTTTGTCATGCAACCACGGTTCAGCCTTCAGAAGCATAGGGGACACTAGTTCAAGAGGCGCTTGACAAAGACTTAACTCTAGGCTGTGGGTGACTGCGCTGGCTTTCCATTCTGGGCCAATTCTTGCTACGGGACTAATTTATAATAGGCCCAGATATAAAAGTCTAAGGGCTGCCAGAGGCACTTGTGAGATCCTATTCGAAAGTTCCCTACTTTCTTCCAGTGCTCTCAGGTGCAAATTTGCTCACACACACAGGCATGCAAATGTGTCAGAATAACACTAATATTTATGATCATACTTTGCAATCCCACAGTGCCTTTCATCTGTAGATCTCAGGGCACCGTGCAAGCATTCATTACTTCTTCCAACATTCCTCTGAGGAAGGTAAACATTATTTTCCTCCCCTTTCCAGATGAAGCAATTGAGTCAGATAAGTGACTTGCCTGCGGCCAGTGAGGGAGTGTGGGTGGGGGCTGAGATTCACAGCTCAGGGTTTCTGCAGCCTTTGGAAGGAGCAAGGCACAGGGGGCACTGTGGCATGCAGCTCCCGGAGGGTCACTTTCTCCTATTAAATCTGTCGCCCTGGCATAACCGATCCACGTATTAAATACCTTCTAGGCGCGGGATGTGCTCCGGGCGCACGATTTCCTCTCACAGCAAGTCCTCCTGGTGTAGATGGGGAGCTGAGATTTACAGAGATGAAGTATCAGGTCTAAGATCACATAGCTCAGGAGGGCTTGGGCTGGAAGCCAAACCCAGATGATCAGTTTGCTTCCTGGAGCTGGGGTTCCCTTCCCTGCCCAGCAGAGAAATCATGCTTTTTGAAAATTGCAGGGAGCTGTCTTTCCAACCCTGAGTGTTTCTCCCTCTTTTAAAAAGAGATTTAATGATTTTATTTTATGTGTAAGACTGGCCTACACATATCTGTGTCAGGCCTTGACACAGAAGGTCAAAAGAGGGCATCAGATCCCCTGTGGAGTATGGGAGTTTGTGAGCCCCTGTTCGGGTACTGGGAATCAAACCCTGATCCTCTGAAAGAGGAAACAGTGCCTTAACCTCTGAGCCATCTCTCTGGCTCCCTGCTCTGGACCACACCCTTTCTTTAGTTTCTGAGGCATTATTCCTCCTAGATGTCATCAACTTCTTTGACTTTGACAAAATGTAGAGACTGATCCTGACAGCACATCTGATCAGAACAGGGATAGTCCCAAAGGAAAGCCGAAGCTGCTAGGTCTAGAAGCGCATGTGATAAGTCAGCAGCAAGAGCCTGGACACGATCTTGAGGTTGTCACGATGGCAAAGGGAACACTCTCATCCAGGTAAACTCCCTTGGCATAGATCTATTTCCAGTTTCACTGCCAAAAGTCACGGGAAGAGCTGAAAGGCAGAGATAAAGTTTTGAGGTTTGTCAGTCAAGGTCCCTTTTCTCAAGAGCTGAACTGAGTCCTAAGACAGTCATATTCAGTTGGCAGTCAAGTGGTGTACCTCTTAGGCGGCTTACTCCATGCCGAAGGAGAGCTGGAGAGAACCAGGAGTGCGTGGACTCTGAGATCTGCCGTGGGGCAAGTCTGCTTACGAGCAGGAAATGGCCCCACCCAACCTCTGCATGAACCCATGGAAGCTGGATTTGCAAGGACCAGCCCCTGGGCCCCAGTTTTCAGGTGAGTGTAAACAGAGAGGAGTGAGAAGAGCTGACCAAGATCCAACCAAAAAAAACCCAAGTAAAGCAGATTCCAACCTTTTAACTGGACTTCGGTGTTGGTTTCATCTTCTAAGCAAGATTTGTAAAAATCAAGTTTGAATCACAATTTATTTGAGATGACTTTTGTTTTTCAGAAGAACTAGGTTCTAAAACTTAGTGCTTCTATGGGGATGAAAACCCCGCTGACCTGTCCATTCTGCTGGGTTCTTTAGTGAATCCCAGTGCTTTCTCAACCATCTCCTCTCCCTAGTCAATCTGCACCTGGGCTGTGTGATATGGTTAAAGAAGTGAGCAAGTTAGGCTTGATGGCATGTTTTGGTAGTGCCAGGCACTAGAGGCTCAGACCGATGGAGTCCTTGAACTAAAGCGTTCAAGACAACAGTAATCCATCTCAAACACACACACTCACACCACACACACATACATACATACACACAAACACACACACACACACACATCTCACACACACACACACACACACACACACACACACACTTAAACCACAGACGATCCATCTAGAGTATCTATTACGAACAGATCGGTTGAATTCAGATTCCACATTTGCTTACACAGCATGGCTGTACTGTGAGAGCAAGGATGGCTGGATGCTCAGCAAGGGAGGAACAATATTCCCTGTGTTTGCACACTGGATCCCAGTGGCCTGCTCCCGGGGACCTGCCAGTTGCTTGCATCGTCACCTGCCACCACCAGGTTTGCCAGGTGTGTGCTGTGGGTAAAAGCAACCTCAGATCTCTATTTCTCTCTCTCTACCCCTCTTCTCCCTCTCTCTCTCTGCCCTCTCTCTTTCCCTGTCTCTCTCCCACTCCTTCTCTCTTCATTTCTGAAAGAGACTACACAGCTGCAGCGGAGGACTCATCTTTCCAGCTGGGGGGGGGGGGGGGGAGCGCTTAGTCTAGAGCGACGAGCGTCACACACAGCCAGCTCTGCTCTCAGAGTCAGGCGGGGAGTTCGCATCCTCACCCTTCTTTCTGTTGCTCTCAAGGTGCTTTCGGACAGCAACGGCTTTCCTAAGCCGATGGTAGAGGTCCTCAGGGAGGTCAGGGGGAGGCCTTCGGACTTAAGGATTCTCAAGATTCTATTGTCAGTCACAGAACGAACCTGTGCCTCGCCTTGGGAGTCCGTCCGGATCACACCTGCCTGGGAGGAGTCAGGCCTTTCTTGGCCAGTTTGTAAATCAGTTCCTTCACATCGTCCTTCCACCTCAGCCGTGTGGGGACAGTACGTAGGACAGCGCCGACTGGGGCAGGCCCTTCCCTGGGAGCGTGCGTGTGGCTCGTGATAGCGGAGGTCTGGCAGCAAGGAGAGAACGCCTACTCAACTTTTTAAGGCCTCAAGTTGTTCAAAACACTCCAAACTATTAAACAGACAGTTCTCAAAGTCAAGTGCAAGTCAGGTTAGCTGCACGATCAACAGGTGGCCACACAAGCGCAGGAGAATCTTGAGCAGCAATGATTCCGTTCTCAGACGAAGGCCTACGCTGATGCTTTTGAGTCGTAGCAGGAACGAGAGAAGCAGAAAGAGCCAGCCTTCAGGCTCACTCTGCTTAGCCTGTGAACTCAGCAAGTGGCGGTGGCCAGCCGACCCCTTCTGGGGATGAAAGGGGCATCCTGGGAAGGCAGCTTGGCCCTGCGGGACTGCAAACTGAGAAGCGGTGCTCCCCAGACTTCCCCAGCAATCCTCACAATCCTCGCTGCAGTGAAGAGCCCTCTCCTCCCAAGCCTCTCACAGGACAGCAGTGAGTGTTAGCATTTTTGGGCTGCTTCGAATTCCTTCCTGCCTGCTTTTGAGCACATACTACATTTTAAAACTTGTTGGTTTCTTTCATGTTTTATTTGACCCTATGTAATTGCATTCCTGGGGAATAACAGGCCCCTAATGATTTACACCCTGTATTAAATGTCAGTTTTGAAGAGACACAGTTAACAGTTTGCTTTAACCTCCTGCCTTCCCTCCCTATTACTCAGAGCTGAATTTGTGTTCAAGCTCTGAGGAGTCTGAGGGCAGGATGAAAAGATCAAAACCAGTTAGAGCAGGGGCGAAGCCCCTGGGAAGCCACCCAGCCAGAACAGAAGGACACTCCTTTCTCAAGTCATGCTCACTCTCTTCTTAGCCCCTGTAGGGAAGACGTGAATCAGAACTGCATTCTGTGCCTGGGGTGAGTGCCTGTTGATGACCTAGCCTTGGGGAAACTAAAACAAGCTGAGAGCTGTGAGTTCAAGGCCCATTTGGGAAGCAGAATGAAAAACCTTATCTTAAACAACAGCAGCAATAAAGCAACACACACACCCACGCACACAGGTACCCCAACCAAGACTAGCTGGACCTCTGTTTCCCAGCCACGCACACCCTGACTTCAGTCCCAGAGAAAGCAAAAATTGCCACAAACCTTGTGCCTACCCTTCCAGCCCCTGCAAGTAACGGGTTTGACGAAGTCCTGGGAGAAAATATAGTTTAAACATTTTACACCACTTCATTTCATTTTATTTTAACAACTGTTACTATGATGTTATTTTTCCTTAAAATATTTCACTTGCCTCTGTAGACTCCCTTAAAATATGTACAGTAGCTACTTAATCACATGAGGGAGTTGATCTCTCAGGAGTGTCTGAATAATTGGGGCTTAATGGCACATCCCCTGTGCCTGTGTGTACGCGGGCATGCTTGTACCCTGCGTGATAGCTTGACAGACCACCTAAGCAGACGCTATTACTCAGAAACCCACACTGAAAGGCAGAGACCAGAGGCTGTCAGAGCCATCGCCTTTGCGAAGCTCAGACTGAGTTTGTTTGCCACCCAGCTCGGCTATTCTCGCTCTCCCAGCTTCCCCAGTGAGCAGGATCCAAGGCTTGACTAAAAGGTAGGAAAGAAAGAGAATTATTCCCTTCTCTGCCAGGGCAAAGGTGTGACCTAGTTTGATCATATCAGCTCCTGCGACCTTTAATCCTTAACTTGCACTCCCAGGCCACTTAGAAGCCATTAGCTAAAGCTATTTGGCCTGGAACTGTGCATCTTCAAGGAGAAAAGCTCGCAGGGACTCAGGAGATGAGGAAGTGTGGTCCTTTCTAAGTGTGGTCCCATATTTTAAGTGTGCATTTATGTATCCTGCTCTTTCTTTCTAAGAGATGTGAGATGGTTTATAAAATCAGTATAAAAGCTGGGCGAAAATGACAAATACTGTTAATGTTACCACTCAGGAGGCAGAGGCAGGTGGATCGCTGTGAGTTCAAAGGCCAGCTTGGTCTACAGAATGAGTTCCAGGACCGTCAGGGCTACACAGCGAAACCCTGTCTAAAAACAAAAAAACATAAGAAAAAAATCAATGCAAGAAAGGAGGGGCTGTGAGCAAAGGGAGAGTAGGACAAGAGAAACAAGACTCTATCAGAGTTACATACCTGAGGGACAGGGCCCCCTGCAAAAGGAGATGTCCATCTGTCTCGACTACCGCCGCCATCAGCAGATGGAAGACAGACAGACACAACTGCTCAGTGCCACTACTGTGGGGTTGGGCCACCACAGGGCTGGTGCTAACTCCTCAGGTGAGTCTCTCAGAAACCAGAAAAGAAACAAACTTAAAATCCACTTTCTGTTCACAGCAAACACCTCCTATTCCACTTAGTATATTGCCTTATCATTATCATTGCAATTTCTGCTTTTATTTTATTGTCGTAAGTCTCACGACAATGTTGTGACACTTCAGACAGTAAAAAGGATGTGGGGTCAGATGCTTGAGAATTCAGAAAGCCCCAGCAGGAACTTTTTTTTTTTTAATCTCAATCTTTCTCTTTTTTTCTCCTTTCTGTGTGTGTCTCTCTCTCCTTTCTTCCTTTCTTTTTTCCACTCACATCTTCATCAGAGAAGACCTCTGGTTCTAACCATACTGAAAGTACATGCTCAGAGGGGCATGGGGCGTCTGCCTTTACTGCCAGCTGTCTGGAGGCAGAGCAGGCAGAGCTCTCTGTGAGTTCATGGTCAGCGTGATCTACAGAGTAAGTTCCAGGACAGCCAGGGCTATGTAGAGAGATCCTGTCTCAAAAAAAAAAAAAAAAAAAAGGAAAGAAAGAAGTGCACACTTTTAAGAAATCACTACGTGAAAACTCAAGAGAATCTATATTCACTGCCAATAATTCCCTGGCAAGACTTTGAAAGCCTCTGATCTCAAAAACAACATTGTAATTAGCACGGTGCAGAACTAATTGCCAGATTTCAATCCGCACTTTCCAAGTGGCTGAGGGGTGAGTTGAAGAGGTGTTAGGTCTGAGTTGAGTTCAGATCCTGTCTCTCACATATCACCAGGCAGGATATATTTATAAACACCATTTTCCCATCTTAAAAATATGCTTTTGTACTTTTTGGTGATTTGTTGTGATGGTTTGTTTTGTGATGTTATTGGCCTAACCAATGCCAGTGTTTCAATATCTTGGCCTTTGAACTGACGCAGAAATAAAGCCACATATTAACTCAGGGGCCAGCTTGGTGTTCAATACTTGCTACCTAGATCAAACCTAATGCTTTGTAAGGTGGAAACCTGCTTATTTCCATGAAGAAGCTCGGGTCATTTTGGAATGGATTTCTTTAAAGTGTTTCTGCAGGTCAGGCGAGCAGCAAGCCCAAACTGGTAATTGTTACATTCTTGTTTCAATTTGTGTCTGACTGTGGAACTTGCCCAATTGCCATTGTCTATTCCCTGCCTCTACCCATTCTGTTACCATCATTTTATCCTTTTCAATATTATCTAGTCATCCTGATTAGTTAATGTTTTTGTATTTTTATTTTATGTATTTATAGTCTTATATGTATATAATTGCCTAAGTATTTAATTATCAATAATTACTTGATATTATTTTATTGGTATTATTTGTAAGAATTGTTTATATATGTTCGATATTCATCTTTGTTTTATAAACACACATATAAGAATGTATCTTATTTAATATTAAAATTCATCTTATAAAAATCATGATTCTTGAAGATAATGCAGAGAGACAAAGAAAAAAACTTTTCACAATATTTTCCACAAGTAGGGACAATTTTTAATTACCATTTTTAAAATAAATAATTGATTTAGCGCATTATTAGTGCCAGTTGCACATTGTGGGACTCCTATTTTCACACACAGAAGTAACCACTAGGCAAGCCCAACCTCTGCCCTGACCCTCGCTTTCCAGCCAACATCACTGTTCCCCTGTAAGGTGACTTTTTTAGCTCTACTTCTGAGAGAAGACGCAGTCCCTGTGTCCCTGTGTCTGGCTGTTACACATAAAATAATAACCTTTGTTCTGTTTGCGCCATGCTTGCTTTAACATTCTCCCACTGGTGGGCGACAAGGTGGATGGTTACAGGCCTGCGTGGAAACGGTCGTGGCCAGCCTCTTTCATCCTTCTTCTATACAAGTATACATACATATTTTTGCATAAAAATGCTACATTACACTTTCCTCTTTGTCTCTGTCTTAAACATCTTTCTACGTTGTCTGTGATATAATTTCAGCATCCGAATAAGTGTTGCTGTACCATCATTTTTGATAATGTCCTTTTAGATTGTTTAGTTAATTCTTTTGTTAAAACTACCTAATACAAGTGCAATGACTAGGGGGCTGGAGAGATGGCTCAGCGGTTAAGAGCACTGGCTGCTCTTCCAGAGGACCCAGGTTCAATTCTCAGCAACCGCATGGTGGCTCACAACCATCTGAACCTCTCCTGGCATGCAGGTGTACATGCAAATAGAACATTCGTCTACATTGAATAAAGAAATAAACATATAAAATACATAAATAAACATAATTTATATTTTAAAAAGGAGGTATAGTGACTAATCTGATATCTGCCTTCCTCCTTCATACATAACTTTTATCGCTCTCTGTTCAGAGTGCCAGTCATAGCAAGAAGTGTAGAGAGACCTCCACCTAACCTTCACGTATGTGCTCAGCATGTGCAGGACACACACACACACACACACACACACACACACACACACTCAACACAGCAAGCAGGGTGTGTAAGGTGGGGAGCGGAGGGATCTAAACAAAATTTTCTGGTGATTTCCTGTCTATTTTTTTTCTTGGAAAAGGAACCCTAAACCACACACTGAATTTACTCCCTGATCCACAATGATCTTTTACTCTCGGTTTAAAGCCTGAGAATGAGGATTCCAGGGAACAGCGCTGTCTGGGTAGACAGCAGATGGGTGTGGTACTTGGGTAGCCATTAGTGACTGCTTCTGTAGTACAGCTTCAGCTTCCGAGGACCCTGGAGTGAGACAGTGTGGACCTGTCAGCTCTGCTGTGCGCACCAGCTGGTGGCCACAAGCGTCTTGACGAATTTTCTGGCTCAGATTTTCCTCCCTGTCAAATGAGAACAATAATAGTACTCATCCCATGGGGTTGTTAGAGAAATTAATTGAGTTGATTGAAAAATATTTAAAGGTGATATGACCCCATAATTACAGCACTGGAGGCATGGGGAGGGGCTGAGAGTTCAAGGTCAGCCTGGGCTACATAATGAGCTCCAGGCTAACCTGGGCTACACAATGAGACTCAACTCAAAAAGACAATAACAAAGTTATGATAATACATTTTAAAGCCACCTAAAGCAGTCCCTGTCATGTAGAAAACGTGTCTCTAGTAAATGAATACAGAGAAATTTACTGGAAATCAAATGCCTAGATCAAAGAGCGTATAAAAACATGACGCTTCCGAAAATATGTCAGTGAATAACTACTCATGGTTATTCCCAGCCTTGGCGAAATGTGGGCCTCCATTGCTGTTTCTTCCAGCAGCAGAAGTGACGGCCTCAGGGTCACTCTCCTTCTTTAGCTGGCGTGTGTGGGCTGGTGAAGATGCAGCAGCTTTTTCAAGTAATGGGGAAAAGGAGGTATCCTGTCTGCTTGAGGAAAGAGAAATATAACAGCTCTCCACTTGGCAGAATTCTCCTGCAACGTGGGGGAGGGGAAACGGTAACGGTGCTCCATGCAGCTGGCAGAAGGGTCCAGCAGGGACCTGGACAGTGAGGAAGTTCCTAGGAGGACGGCTTTCCCGGATATCTTTCTCTCTATTCCATCCTCGTCACACTGCCGCTCACATCCAGTGCTAAAGCCCTGTCTCGACTTAGTAGTTTCCTTAGTTCTCTAGTGCAGTCTGGGCTGGCCATGTTTGCTATTGGATAAGTGGTTTTGTATAAACTAGGTGTCACCTGAAACACACACACACACACACACACACACACACACACACACACACCCTATTAGTTACTTTGTGTCTTAGTGACAGCATTCCTGAAGGAAAACACCTTAAAGGAGAAAGGGTTTATTCTGGCTCATGGTTTCAGCTCATTGTAGCTGGGAAAGGACTGTGGAGTGGTTCCATCTGTGAGGGCAGGAGCTTGACACTCTTCTTAAGGTGATAGAACAGCAGACCCGGAAGTGGACAGGTAGGGCTGGAACCCCGCCCCCAGGGCTCTACCTACTATTCAGGCTCAAACGCCCAAAGCTTCCCACGCCTCCCAGAACAGCACCATCAGCTGGGAAACAAGTGTTCAGAACAGGAGCCCACAGTTGACACCTTGAATGAAAACCTTGTCTCCGTCCCTCTCTCTCTCTCTCTCTCTCTCTCTCTCTCTCTCTCATGCGCACACACACACACACACACACACACCACTGTAGCTTTCTGTTTTAACCACTTAGGGAAAAATGCATATACAAGCCAAGCCACACCTTGTCCACAAAGACGGCTCTGACCTCTGCTACCCAGGAGAACCTCTCCTGAGAGTGACACAGTCTAGTCCGTAATTATGTGGTGCCTGGTTCTAGAAGGCCCCTGGGGGTTAGTTCTTTGTCCCACCATAGTGTCTGTTCTTTTAAGTCAACCATCACATCTTATATTATTGGCTTGAACGTTGTAGATCTTTTAGCAAATGACTGCAGAACTATTAATTGATCTAAGTGTGAATTGCATGGAATCTGTGTTGGAACAAAATTACCTAAGGAAGTAAATTTTCTATATCTTAAACTGCCACAAACTAAATTCGAAAGGAAGCAGATATTAAAATACCTAAAGATAAAAGGTCACCCACCATGAAACACGGGCAGATGGTCACACAGCCAGAAGCTAGTGAAGTGAGTCCCATTCCTCCAGCACAGAGGCCACGAGGCAGGGGTTGGGGGTCAGGGCTGAGTAAATCGGTAAAGGTGAGTAAAATCTCAAACATCTCTATGGAAGTTTCCTGTGGGGTTAACCGAGGCTCACCGCCTTGCTCCCCTTTAAATTCTGTCAACTATCGCCATCTCCCTCCTCTTCTGGCTTCCCGCTGTGGTCCCTTACACTGCTAGCGTGAAAAATACGCAAAAAGAAACAAACTTTGTTTGTTTGTTTTGGCAGTGATTGGAGAAAAGAATGGCTTCCCTTGAGCTTGCTGCACGTGGCTTTTGGTGGGCACAGCAGCATCAGACGGCCTGTGCGTCAGAGCGCAGAATAGTGCCTGGTTGCCGTGTTAAGCTCTTTCTGATAAAGTTTGTGAGGGAACCCATCTGAAAGGGGAAAGATTTAGGCTCTGCTGGGAAGGTTTCAGCTCACGGTCAAGCTGTTCTTACGGTTCTCAGCTCTGCGAAAAGACAGTATATTAGTGAGAGCACAAGATGGAAGCAGTCACCTCCTGGATAGGTTACAAAGAAGACTGTAGGCAAGGTTCTCAAAGTCCTTCCCAAAGGCATGTCCCTGGGAACCTCAGCCCCACAGGCTAGTCTCTTTAGGCTTCTACTAACTCCTAGCACCAAGTCAAGGGTCAAGTCTTTAGCACATGAGTCTTGGGAGACATTCCTGGTCCAATCTACAACAGTTGATCATGGGAAATATGGACACAGCCCTGGTGGCTGAGCATTGACTGAAGAGTGCCTTTTCCCCCTGCGGTCAGTGTGTGAGCTGTGGTACTGAGAAAGGATTCCACCAGAATGTTGCAGCCTGTAAATCCTGGAAACACTGGAGCATGAGACTGTCATAGGATGTGGAAGGAGGGAACCAGAGGTTCTAAATGTTCCTTTACTTTTACTATACACGTATGAATATATGATGTATGTATGTGTATGTACGTACATATTTTAGAACAACAAAATCAAACCACAGTTGTTATTTTTTTTCCTACCCCACATCCTTATCACCAAGAGAAAATGCAAGTCTTCCTCATGTTGCCAAGCAACTGAAAAGGACTATTGTCTCTGGAGAAGATGCTGGGGTGGGGGGAGGGACGGGGGAATACAAGAGCTCTGTTGGACAGTATCCTCGAGGAAGGGAACTTTGTGTATAAATAGGGAGGATTGAAATGGATCTAAGTTGATTTTCGTTTCTTTGGGAGTACATCAGGAAGCATCGTTGCTTATCACGAGGAAAGAATGGCTGATAGAGGGCTTATCTTTTCTAGAGTATAAACTATTACAGAGAAATGAAAACTGTCCCTCAGAGCACCTGAGAATGGCCAAGGCCCTGGCAGTCTGCTTGTTCCAAAGAACACTGAGAACTCAGAAAGAGGTGCATGACAGGTAGGCTTTCTTTGGGCCTAGCTACTTTCTGAAAAATAGAAGTCTTGTACATTAAAAAACCTCTTATTTTTATGTACCCGTAAGCAAGATGACATGGAGTATTTGCATGTTCTTTGTTCAAGGGTGTAGAGACTTTAAAACTAGTAATATTCAAAGTTGCCAAAGTAGGAGAGAAGTATGAAACAGGCCAGTCATATGGAGAGCTTCAGAGAAGGCCTGATCTTGCTGAATCCAAGGCTTGCTTCTCAACCACCAAAGCCATATGGGCCACAGGCTAGCCATTTCCAAACTGATGGTTTCACAGGGGCTGTTCAGCTGGCCTGCTGTGTTTCTTTTGGTAAATTAACACAATAATAACCATTGAAGATGAGAACTTTAAAATCTCTATTTTAAGATACCTCAGCATGGCGTTCTGCCAACTGGGAAGAAACCTGGATTCATGACATCAGCTGTGAGAGTCAGCTCTGACTCTATGTTTGTCCAGCCATGGACAGCCTGGGAGCTGGAGGATGAGAAGGAGAGTCTGCTGGGGAGATGCTCGCTGCTACCCAAAGCCTGATCTAGAAGAACTGATTCCTGCTGTCGAGAGGATCTGGACTTGGGAAATGAGATGTCTCTCTTGGAGATAAACAGCCAGCTATGCCGTTAAAGGGAATGAATATGAAAATGTACTCGTCCAGGGGAAAAAAATCTCAAAAAGTTTGCATGTAGAAATGCATTTTACTGACCTAGAGGGCATCGCTGGTAGAGGGAGAAGTGGGTGATACATCCTTTGGAGTTTGTTGCGGCTAAGTGCTTTATCTCTTTTTTTATATAGCACAGGTGAGACACATATCTTAAAGTCACAAACAAATTGCTTGAGCTCCTTTCTGTCCCCAGGATTGTTTCATATTAGTGTCAAACTTCCCCCGCCCCAGCCCCCCCTCACCCCCCCACCAACAACAAATTTGTCTGGCATTTGTGATCTCAGTTTGAGCATTGTTTGTGTTGCGCGTGGAAAACTCAGGGAGAGAAACGCATTCCAGGCATTCTGGTCATTAAACCAGCCAGCTGGCTCTCAGCATCTCAGCTTCCATTGGCCAGTGAAGAGTCTACAACTTTGTCACACTAAGGCACAAGGACTGGAACAGGTGACAAGACTCAGAGCTGGTCCTGTGACATAGATCTGGGGCTGCTTAAACAGTAAGTGGAGGACAAGAGTTTTGATTGTCCTCCTTTTTCCAGAGAATTAAGTTGAACAGTGTACTACTTCGTTAGATCTTCCTGTCTGCAGAAATTTTATTTCCTAAAAATACAGACCATGGAAGGGCTGGAGAGATGGCTCAATGGTCAAAAGCACTGGCTGCTCTTCCAGAGGACTCGGGTTCAATTTCCAGCACCCACGTGCCTGCTTACAACTGTCGGTAACGCCCCTGTCGGGGATCTACTGCCCTCTTCTGGTCCCTTTGGGCACAGCGTGCACACGTTAAACAGACTTACATTTTGCTATGCTCATACTCATGAAATAAAAAATAAAATAAAAGCAGAATACAGGTTGATGGGTCAGTGGGTAAAAGCACATTTCACCAAGTGTAATCACTGAGTTAAGTCTTTAGATCTCATGCAGGAGAAGGAAAGAACTAACTTCCCACAACTGCCTTCTGACCTAGACAGACAGACACACAGACACACACAAACACAGAAAGAGAGTACGTATATATAATAAAATTTATATGACAGTATTTGAACTCACCCAGATTTGATATTCCATATTTTCTGAGAACTAGTTTACTGGTTATAAATGAAAATCCCTGCATGCATAAAAATGTCATCTTCTATTTCATTCAATAAGGATTCAGGATATTTTGAACAAAACATCTCACAGATTTCTTTGAAAGACACGACATCTCTGCCTCTTCCAGATGATGCTCCGGGAATCCAATGGGCCAAGCTTTAGCTCAATGAGAAGTCGGTAAGAAGTCACCTGGGGCTGGAGAGGTGGATCTGCCATTAGGAGCACTGGCTGCTCTTGGTTCCCAGCCCCCACACAGTGTTTCATGACTGTCTACAGCTCCAGCTCCAGGGGATCTGGCATCCTCAGGCAGGCATAATGTGCAGGCAAAACACTAATGCACATAAAAATAAGTATATTTTTTTTAAAATTTCAGTCAGCCACTTAGATCTGCTTTTAAAATAAGATAGACAGTCAACGGAAGAGATACAATGCATACAGAAGTGTTCACTGAAACCCAGCAGGAGCATGAAGGTGGGGACGGAAACCAATAGGAAGCAAGTAGGAACCATGGGCGCGACCGCAGAATTTAACCCAATGATGGCGATAACCGAATGTAGGCAACCCAAACACACTATTTCAAGGTTTATTTTTTTAAACGATGTCTGTGTGTCTGTGTGCAGTGTGCCACACCCGTGTAGGTGACTGCAGAGGCCAGAAGAGAGCAACATAGGCCCTGGAGCTGCGGTTACAGATGATTGTGGGCTGCCGAAATGGCTGTGAGAAAGGGCTTTCCGGAGGAGCAGCAAGTGCTCTGCACCACTGAGTCATCTCTGCAGCCCTCACCCCAATCCTGCCCCCCAATACATTATTTAAAAGCGGAGATTACCTAACTGAATTAAAACAAGGCTGGGCAATATGCCATGGAGAGTAAACCCTTTTTAAATCTGAAGACTCAGATGAAAAGCAGAAGGATGGACAGAGGTCTAACTCGAGAACTGAGTAAAAAGCTTGCGTGGATGGTTACACTCTTTCAGACCAGCGGACCCCGGAGTATGAAAGATCACTAGGATAGTGGGGCGTGGTGAAACACAGCTGCTGTCCCCGCACTCAGGAGGCCGTGGCAAGAGGAGCAAAGCTTCCAAGCCAGCCTAGATTACAGAGTAAACACTTGCACCCCATAAACCCCGAAGTGCAGGGCCTGGAAATGGGTCAGGGGGTAAAGGCGCCTGCGGACAAGCCAGACGCCCCAAGTTCAATCTGTGCAGTGGAAGAACTGAATCCTGCCAGTTGCCATCTGGATGCCACAGGTTCACAGGGGCACGCGCACTCCCTCCCCCCCCACAAGACAAGTTTGGGCCGGGGAGGGTAGAAGGCTGCTAGGGGTGGGGGGGAAGAAGTGAGGGCCAGGGAGCGGGAAGAGGAGTGTGCCTGGGACCGGTTGCCACCTGGTCTAGTCTAGAGAGAGAGCAGTTGAGGAAGACACCTGCTGTCAACTCCTGACCTCGACACGCACACACCTAAGCAGATGGTCTCTTAGACAACAGAGTGGAAGACTGGACACATCTGCCTCGGCAGCTGATTAAATATGCAGGTAGAAATGCATCAGGCTATTGTTGATAGATTAAGTGACACTGTCCAGGAGCTTGACAGACATCCCTCCTGTCAGGGAAGTATTTTTACCCCGGTCACGAAGAGATAGATTAATATGCAAGAAGATTAACTAGGCAAACAGACTCTAAATGGTAAAGCCAGTTCTCGACTCCTATTTTGTTTGATGAAGTGGAGAGTGGCGGAAAAGGACATTTTATGTACTTCAGGCCACACAAGCACGCACATGTATGAACACAGACTTTCAGACATATCCATACCCCCACAAATATGGAAATCAACACCACACACACCACACACACCACACACAAAAATAAACCAACAAATCCATGTATGAAATAGTTCAAGGCCCAAGAAAATTCAGGACAAAATTTTGATTCTTTTCCAAGACCCTAATTAAGTGTACTTTCCTCATCAGTGAAAGGGGCAAACCTTTGCTCTCAGTAAACGCTGAGTGAATGACTGCCTGGCATCCGTTGCATCCAGAGCCCTGACAGTTGTTTGTGTGGAAGCATCTCCGTGGTTGGCATGTGCAGCTTGACGTGTACAGGTTTGTGTGAGCTCAAGACAACTTTCTGACCAGAACGGACTATGCTTCACTTGTTCGTTCAGTCCACAGAGGTTAAGATTGACGTGTGTTCAGGTCTGTTATGTGCAAGACCAAGCAAAACCCAGAAATCAGATGCAATCTGTAGGGTAGCCATAAATCTTGAGGGTCTGATCCAAGAAGTTTATCTCCTGTGCAAACAGGCACATGAACACACACACACACACACACATACACACACACACACACACACACACACACACACACGGTCTCTCTAAGCACCCACATTCTCAAATATACATGCAGTTCTCCACATAGTTACACACATACTCTGCCAGACAGTGCCTCAAACACACACACAGACACACACACACACACACACACACAACTTTTCTAGTGTTCCCTCCCCTCCATCAACTGTGCTGTCAGTGTGGGGCCTCATCTCTAGCACTGAGTTGCTCTCAGTATTTGACTCCTAAGCTTTCCATCTTAAGGTTAAGCTGTAAAATGCAAACTCTTGGCCCTGCATGGAAATTTTGAGACTGTGATGGCAGGTCTGGGCAGAGCCTAGAGCTCTTAAATCTTCATTTGACAGCCAGGTCAGTCAGAAGAGGCCTAAGAGACACGGTTGCTTTTCAAGGTCACACAGATCTACCTACATTTTAGCACAGAGGCCTTAGTGGGTTTTCAGCTGGGAGCACAGAGGTCGCTGTACTCTGGTCGTCTTCACCGGGGGCTCTGCTGTGGTTCCCTTGTTCTTGTCATAGGGGCTGAACTGAGGCAATCCCTGTGCATTTGCACCTGAGATGAGCAGCTGCACCTTCTGCCTGCCGTAGGCGCTCACACCCAGTGCCCTTCTCCTGAAACGCTTGGGACGAGAAGCATTTGGCTTTTAGATTTTGTTTTTTTAATTTGGAGATATTTATATTTCTACAATAGATATCCTGTTACTGAGATCCAATCCTAAACATAAAATGTATAGGTGTTTTTTTATTTGCCTTACATACATAGCCTGAAGGTAATTTTATATAATGTTTCCAGTTAACCTGGCTCTCTCTACAGATGTGTTTGTGTACATGGTCGTGTGTCCGTATGTGCGCATGTGTTGAATGTATGTATTTGTGTGTGCATGTGTAAATGTGGGGGTGGGTGTGCACATGTGTGCCTGCATTTATGTGGTGTGTGTGCCCAGATATACATGTGTGTGGACACACACTGCCGTGGTGTCCAGGTGAAGTCACTGAATTTCTTCCATTATTCTCCACCATACTTTTTGAGCTAGGGCTCCTCACTGACCGTAGAACTCACAGACTTATCTAGGCTGGTTTGTCAGTGAGCCCTGAGGCCCCCCAGGTGCTGCCTTCTGGGGGGCAGGGTTCCCGGATTCCCGGCACACACACATAGCTGTGCCTTGCTCTTCAAGGGCTGCTGGGTTCAAATTTGGGTCCTCATGCTTGAACAGCGAGTTACCAGCCAAGCCATCTCCTGACCCTGAACCTGGGCTCTCACAGGGGGACATCACATGAGGCCTCAGTGGAATTTTTCTCCTCCTGACAGCATGTCAGACTTTAAGAACGATTTAGGCTTTGAAGTTTCCAGTGAGAGTGCTTAATCTGCATATTGGCAAGAGTGGGCATTTGAACACCAACTTTTTTGTTTGTTTGTTTGTTTTCTGAGATAGGGTTTTCGGTGTAGCCTTGGCTGTCCTAGACTCTCTTTGTATGCCACGCTGACCTTGAACTCAGAGATTGGCCTGCCTCTGCCTCCAAGTGCTAGGATCACAGATGTGCACCACCAAAACTGCCTCCCCCTTTTTTTAAAGACAAGATTTCATCACGCAACCCAGGTGGCCTTGAACTCATGGCCATCCTCCTGCTTCAGCCTCGAGAGTGCTAGGATTATAGGTAAGTGCCACCACACCCAGCTGAACCCAGATATTTTGATGATGACAAACCTACTATGTCTCACCGAGCCACGGGTGTCTTCACTGGCTACCAGGAGTGTCGTAAAATGAAGTCTTTGCGGCAGGTGACATTAAAATACTTAGCAGCCAGAACAGGAGGCCCAGGCCCTGCTGACACAGATCTGAGAGCTGGGGTGTAGCAGAAGAAGCTGGGGCAGGGCTCTGAGCCCTGCCCACAGATGACAGCAGAGCACCCTCAGGATAATTATCACAGGGATTCAGGTTTCTAATTAGGGGTGGGAAAGAAAAAGTAGACCACTTCCACCCAATTTCCCGGAAATGATAACAAACAGAACAAATATATTTAACTCTGTGTAACAAATAAATATATAACTGTGTGACAAATAGATGTGACTGTCCTGTAGGTCTCTCCTTGAGTCCGGAGAGAAGGCTGAGTTACAAAACTGGCTCTCCTGATAGGGTTTTAGCCAACAGTCTAGCGAGCAACAAGACATGGATTTCATTTCCCAATGAGGGACAGTCAGGCATGCACGCACAAATGCACACGCACAAATGCACACGCACGTACACACACACAGGGCGGTGGCTCTCAAAACAAGTGAGAATGGTGACAGTCCTCCTGAATGTTTCAGATTCACAGTCTAGAGAGATAGAAAGCCTAAATGTCTTCACATTCATGACTATCCATAAAAGAATCCAGCTAGCACTGACTACTCTGTGCCATAAAATTTTTTATTTTTATTTTTTTTTTAAACTACGATGTTCTTCTCCTCTCTGAGCTAGGACACAAACACCTGACGAGATGAGATGAGAATGCTGGGAATGCCTACAAGGGTAACTCATTAGGTTTGAACTAAGCTCCTAGTTTTTTGCCTGGACTCAGCCCAGGTCGGCTGCCCTTGACCCGTGTCAGGAACGCACAAAGTTCCCACGTGAGCCCCGTGCTTCGCAGACAGATCCCATCCCCATCTCTACCTTTTTCACCTGGTCCACTTTCCCCCACTTCACAGCGTTTAACATTTCATCCTTTAAAGTTCTACAACCTCCGATTCTGCGCGTTGCGCTAGAGTGAACGTGGTTTGCTCTGCGCTGCGCGTGGCCGGGTCCAGGCCCCTTCCTTTTCTTCCTTTGTATAACTGTTGTCCCAAGTCCTCCAGCCCAGGGTACTTAAAATGATTTCTGATTTCAAATCATGTCATTCTGATTTAAAATCCCACACTTAATTCAGCCATGCTTAATAACCATGCCCCCAAGGTATTTAATGTAATTGGAAAATATTTTGTTATGGCTTCACTTCCCTAAAAGCATTCCAACACCACTCATTCAAGTAGCCAAAATAGAAGCTTGATCTTGGAATTAATTAGGGATTAACACAGAATCTTAATTTTAAATGTACCAAAGGAAGGAAAACAGTTTAGACTCCAGGGTACATCAAAGCGGAATTCCACCTGGCAGGGTACAATGGCCGCCGCCGCCTAATCTCACACCACACCCTGGTGCTTCCACTGCGGCTCCGCGGAAGCCGGACAGCTCTAGTCCTGCTCCTTCGCCCACGGAGTTCTTGGAAGCGCTGTGGTTGGGTTTTCGATAATCTCGACTATTTACAACAGAAGAAGCTCCACTCGCTCGCCGAGCGGTCCCTTTGGCGGCCAAAGATGAAGGGAAGGCCCTGACAGTGAAGGCGGAAAACCGATGGGACTGGCGAGGCTTCGGCGTAGGCCGAGTCTGCAGCAGGAGAGGCTGGGCCCTGGGCCAGAGGCGGAAGAGAGAGCCGGTCTGGACAGGGTGGGAGAGAACGCAGAGGCCAGCAACCAGCTGCCTCAGGGTTCAGAGCGGTGTCAAATGTCAGCGCTGCAGCCCGGAGAGCCCGTGCACAGGCCTTCTGCTAGGCAGGAGCCCACGCGCACTTTTCTCCCGGGTAGCAGAGGGAGGGATTACGCACCGGGAGTGTTTCATTTTCGAATGTTTTTGCAGAGGGCTTTGCCTACCACCAAGAGTGCGATCCCGCAGCTCAAGCCTCCTCGTGGGGGGCGTCGTTTAAAATTGAGCAAGTACCATAAAGTCAAGAGTGTTGCATGCTAGTCTCTCCGGAAAAGAGACTTCTGAATAGAAAGAGGCACCGCCCATTTATTTAGCCATCAAGTCCTTCCAAAAACCCACTCTCTCAGCCTTGAGTCAACCTGCTTATAATTTGAGCCTTCAATAAGGAAACCAAATTTAGGATGCTGGAGAGGCAGACTTTTGTTTCATCAGGGTGCAAACAGTTTAGCTGAATCTTGCTGTCTATTTTTCTCCACCTCTTTCCTTTCCTATTTTCTCTTCTAATACATAAGGAGAGATTTAAAGTTGTTGTCTGTACGACTGGGTGGGATTACGTTCTCTCTGAGTTTCTAAGCATTCAGCTTCCAGTGAGCTGTGGCGCTCAGCTGCTCCTAGAGTAGAATGGACATGAGGCCATCTTTGTGGCCTCCGCACTCTCTTCCCCCTGGAGGTCTTTCTCTTTAGGGTAACTTGTCCCTTGTCCAGAGCTAAAGCTGTTACTGGAGCTGTAAACAAGACCCAGCCTGCCACCTGCGTGGACACAGGCAAAGCGATGTTCCCAGTGCTGGAAATATTTCCATCCCTAGGAGGAGTTTTCAGTTTGAGCTGATTAAAAAAAAAAAAAAAAGTAGGTTGTTCTAGTCTCTGGCGGCATAATATATCGTTCAAAGCATTTTTCCTAAGAAGGAAATGGTAAGCTCTTGATAAATGAAATTAAACTCCACTCTCAAAGATAAATGATTACAATGAGAACTTTTTCCTACTGTAAAATTCTCGTGTTAATCTTTGCCTCTTTGTGGCAGAATTCCCCAATCTGGTGAATGCATTCCATGCTTCTGGGACCGTGTTTTGGAAAAGGACTTGGGGTTCATCTCCAGACTGTGAGTGGTTTACCTTATCAGCCTTTCACTGGGACCTTAGAGATCTTTAACTCTTTAAGCAATGTCATTTAAGTCTTAAGAACACCCAGAAGAATGCCCCAGGCATCAGCATTCTCAGGAGGGGAAAAAAACAAAACAACAACAGCAAAAAAGCCAGTTTGCATATCAACAAAGCAGAAAAAGACTGAGCCGGGGAGTTCAGTTCTGATGAGATTGGAGATCTGAAAATTAGGGAAGCTCAGCTGCAAACAAGTTCCCTGCCACTGCCTGGAGGTCTGGCCACCTCTCCCCAGGACGCTCATCAGCCACAAGAGCTCCAGACTGGCTCTGTCTATGCTTCAGTGAAGAATGTGGCTATTCTCCCACATTTACAGATATTTTTAAATCGCATCTTTCCTTTTGTGAGTGTGTGTGTGTGTGTGTGTGTACATATATATATATAGTGGTTACATAAACTCAGTGTTAACTGACTTGAGGCTGTTGTCAAGAAAACTGTAGAAGCATCAACTCTGAGGGGGCTTTCTTCCCAACCCACTATTGCTCCTGCTGGTATTGAAAGAATACATTAAAAAATGTATGATCTTTCAGCTCTTCTGAAAGAAAGTCTTTTCTTTGGAAATGAAAAGAAAAGAAGGAAGGAGAAAAGGAAGGGAGGGAGGAAAGGAGGGGAGGAGAAGGAAGGCGCAATACTAGTGTTAATGCTAATGCAATTTTATTTAAAATAGAAATATGTGCTGGTGGTGTTTGTTCCACTCCTGGGCATGTTCAATCCAAACTCTGAAATCCACTTTTTGGTTTTTGCACTCTGCTTGTCGATCTAAATTGATAAGGCCTTGGGGAAGTGGGGCCACCTCGCAGGAGGAGCCACATGTGCCAGGGGACAGAAACACTACTCACTATTGCCATCCAAAGCACTGCAGCATCAGACCTTGTGACCTCACAAGAGAAGCAGGAGATTACGCTTTAGAGTGTGTGAAATATCCAGCTTAAAAATGTTGGTGCGGATTTGCCATTGTACTACTCAGGCTAACAAGTGAATAAGCCCCCGGTATCCAGGATGTTGTTACCTTTAAGGAAAGACACAAAGCCAGTCAAGTCGCCTAAGAATCTTACAAGAAAGGACTGTGGTGAAAGAGGAAAGAGACACAAGCTCTGGTGTTTATTGAGCACCTACTATGCTCGCCCTTGTGCTAAGTACCCATTCCCTCACCCAACACTTGTAAATCCCTATGAAATTGTTCCCACCTCACAGAGAGGGGAAGGGAGGCTCAGAGAGGCTGACTCAGTTGTGCCACGTTGGCTGCAGATTGCATTTTGGATTCCGTTCATCCATTTACACACGCCCCCCCCCCCCACGGAGCCCATGGAAATGGGAGGATGTTATCCTGAGGCCCTTGTCAAGGCTCAGAAGATCTCTTCTTTGTGCACTCTTCCTAGACACCCTCCAACTTTTCTCCCTCCGTCTCCGTTCTGACGGCTTCACCTTTGTTGCTTTATCTCTCTTTCTCTTTTATCAAATACCTTGAGGGTCAGGGAGTCAACCCTATAATATTTGACTGAACACAAAGCCGGGTGAACAGGGACACTCAGCAAGTATTTACAAATGAATGACCCGGGAAGTCCTCAAGTGTATCTCCCTGATCTCCCCTGAGATCCGAGCAGTAAGATCAGGAGCATCCCTTGTGCTGTTCTAAAATGGACTGTGTGTGTGTACATGTGTGTTCATGCACATGTGTACATCTGGGTGGGCATACCAGAGGTCTACATCCTGCGTCTTCCACTATTGCTTTTCACCTGAGGTATTTATTTAGTGACAGAAGCTCACATTAATCCGGTGCCCACTGACTGGGCTAGGGTAGCTGCTTAGTGAACACAGAGGATCCAGGCTCTGTCTGTCTCCACCACCACACCCAGCTCTAGGGTTACAGGTCTTTGTACCTTCGCCTGACTCTTCGGTGGGTGCTGGGAACGAGAACTCAGTTCCTCATGCTAATGCAGCACCTTCCGCTGAGCCACCTCCCAAGGTCTCCATAGGTCAAACCCTAAGGTTTGAAGGTCAGTGCTACAGGGAGCCCATTGTTTTGCCCCACTCAGCACCCAAACCTTCCACAGGTATCCTCCTTGAGACTTCACTTCTTGTTCCCCAATGATTAAATTCCCACCGAGACCTGAATGCCCTCACCTGGCTCCTTTCCTTCACTGTTGCTATTTTCCTTGGTGGCAGCTCTCCAGGTTTTTTGTTTTGTTTTGTTTTTTTCTTATTTTGGTTTTTTCGAGACAGGGTTTTTCTGTGTACCCTTGGCTGTCTTAACTCGATTTGTAGACCTGGCCTGCCTCTGCCTCCAGAGAGCTGGCATTAAGGGCATGAGCCACCGCACCCAGCTTCCAGTTTTTAAAGAAAAACTAGAGAGAAGAAAAAGCAGTCTGGATGCAAAGGGTTTTAAGGTACTGATTTTGAAGCAGAGAAAAGTATCACTTGCTTAGATTTTTACATTACATGTTAGCAATGGAGAAGAAAGTTATGAGTACCCTTTGAAGAACTGAGAAAGTGTATATATATATATATATATATATATCTCAAGTTATACAACTGTATGTAGACATTAAAGGAGAATATAAGAGACCAGACCTCACAGAACAATTATCAAAATTGTCCCTCAGGTTCTTTAACTCCAAGCAACTTTTCGTTGCTGAATCCCCATACAGCAGAACTTCACCATCTCCCATTGCCTACTAAGGAGTAGGTTTGGCTTCATTTTTGGTGATGTAGGGGCAGAGCCCAGGGCCTAAAGTATTCTAAACAGGTACTCTCCGCCTGAGCTAGACACTTTGCAGGGCACTAAAGGAGAGAAAGTCATTCTTGTTTATTTTGTCTGTCTGTCTGACTTCTTTCCTTCCTTCTCTTCCTTGTTTACAAAACAGGGTCTCTCTGTGTAGCTGTGACTGTCCTGGAACTCACTCATTGTGTAGGCCAGGCTGGCCTCTGCCTCCCGCTGCTGGGAGCGAAGGTGTTGGCTTCTGCTACTGCACTCAGCATTTGTGTTTTATTTTTTGAGGTAAGGTCTCACTTTAACTTCTGCTGGCCTGGAGCTCAAGGTGACCCTTGTCAGGTCACAAAGAAACCCAGGACTCCTCTCAGCCCACCCGCTACCCTAAACCTCTCCAGGACCCGAGGCTGCGCTTCGTTTCTCTTCCCCCAGTTTCTCTTCCCTACATAAACCAGTCATTTTGAGCACACGCTCTCTTGACACAGCCCTTGGTTCCCATATTTTTTCCTGGTACTCTCGGCCGTGTCTCTCCCTCTCTTCTCTTCCACCGTACTCTGGTCTCCCTCTCCTTCCACGGTCTCAGAAACCGGGACAAAAGGGTGAGATGCTATTAACATATCAAAGCAGATGCTGGCCAGCCCTCCCAGCGCGGTTCAGTACCTGTGGCTCCTCCCAGCCCTGCTCACCCCACCCCTACCCTAAACAGGGGCTGGGCTTCCCTGCCCCGCCTCCTAGGCTGATTCTTACAGAACTCAGCCATATTGGCTATGCCACGCTCTTGGCGTCTTGGCCCTGGTTGCTACCCATCTTGCTCTCCAGCCCCACCTCTCCTCTTAATGTCTGGTTTAGTCCGCTGGCCATGTTCAGCCTGAACTCAGTTCCCTCTGCCTGCTTTCTTCCTTACATCAAAGCAAACAAACAAAAAACCCTCTCCATACTTAGGAGTGCTCATGTCCTCTATTTTTTTCATTCAATGGCCGGGTACGTTCTGCCGGCCCAGGTCATGCTGGATCCTTCCAGATGCCGCTATCTCTGTTATCTACAATAAAACTGTTCTCAGACATGACTTAGGAGTGGTCATGTCCTCAGGCTCATTCAATCCTCCCACCTCAGCGCTCCCACCCCCACCAGTGCTAGCCTTACACGGAGTCTCTTCCTCCCAATCCCTATCCCAGGAGCTCCTAATTCTACTGCTATTTAGAAATGCTTTGGGCTGTCTGTAGGACCAAAGCTAAGGCATAGTGGTTAAGCACGGAGCTGTTCCTTACCTAGTAAGCGATTACCAAGTCTGAAGCCCGGGGCTGGGCTCAAGAAGGAACCCAAGCTACTTGTAGTTTTCTATGGCTTTGTTCTCCTCCTCATCTCATGACCACGAGATTCACTTCTAAGAATCCAGTCCACATTCTCAGAAGAAAGGAAAAAGATGTCAACACTTAAAAACACTGGAGGAAAGTGCATTCTGATCTCTCCTGTTCTGTTTGTGTGGGTGAAAGCTTTCCCCTGTCCTCACCCAGCAATCTAGTGCTTATGACTCAATCACCAAAGGAAAGCGTCACAGGTGGGAGTTACTGGGTGAGGTGAAGCTGTGGGGAGCTCGAGGTGGGCGAGCCTCATGGCCAGCTCACCTTACTCACACCTGCCCTCACCCCGTCTCCTCTACCTCAAATGACCTTTTCTCTAGGCGTTAAAGTCCTTTCATTATATGCAGTCCTGAGAAGGCTCGCACACCTTCCTCAGGGCTCTGACAGAATCGTCTCCTGAGATCAACCACTGTTTCGGCCACACACAGAACTCTTCAGTCTGCTGCGGTTAATGGTGTGTGTTGTCTCCTTGTGTGTACTTCAGTGTCCGAGGGGAACAAGGAATCTGACCTATTCATCTTTGTGTTTAGGAAGCAGCTCAGCACAGAGTAAGTATTCAATACATGTTGGATGGAGCCTCACATATTCTGCAATATTCCGTTTGGAACACAAAAAGTCTGCAGAGCCCGCACTGTCCATAATGGCCCCTCTGATCCATGGTGAAGGAAACATCTGCAATCCGCTGTGAATACTGGCTGCTGACTCTGTCCTCAGCCAAGGCAGGGACATCTGTGACGGCGGCATGACTAGCTGCCATGCTTTTTATGTCTCTCTGCTCAAATATGCAGCTGTTCCCTGGGTGGGAAAGAAAGGACCCTGGAAATCAGACAAAACAACAACGCGTTCAGCGAGGGATTTCAGCCTTAAGAACCTCAAAATTGTGCTGCAGCATAAAACAACAGTAATATCAACGCCAACTAACAGCATGTATCAACAGCTCCACGTGCCAGACATGCACTTTCTATGCGTCGCTGTCTGCCAGCTTCTCATGAAAAAAAAAAACACTGCACTCATCTGTGACATAAAAAAAGAAAAAGAAAAAAGAAATCAAGTCTCAGAGAGCTTGTGCACATCCTGCAAGGTTCTGTAACTTACAAGTGACCTAGGAAGGACGGGTATGAACACCTATTTCCAGATAAGAAATCCCCGTACCTGGGAGAAGTCAAGTGCTTTGCTCAAAGTAGAGCATTTGACCATGAAGAGAATGGGCTCTTGGTGGGACTATGAATGGCTGAGTCCCAGGGCTGCCCTGTGTTTATGTGTTGGTAGAAGTCGTTTGGTTTCTGTGCTTGCCCATTCCTTCATTTGTAACATAGAGACAACAGTTGCTTTAGAGTCCATGGAAACAACAGGTTTAAATGCAGTGACAGAGTCCTGCCTAGCAACAGGCCCAGAACAAACACTCAACAGCTCTGAGTCAGGGCTGCTGTGCGGCCCTCTGAAGGGCAGCCATCACATAGGCCAGCACACACTTGGTGCTGAACAGAAGCTAGTGGGAAACAGATGTATTTGGTCATTCTGGAGACCAGGGAGGAAAGTCTATGTTCTCACTCCCCCGGGTGTCCAACCCCAGCCATAGAGGAGAATACTTTGGGAATACGATGAGCCTATCAGTGTTTCTTCCCCATTTCCAACCTTAACGGGACTCTAACTTTGGAACCATTTTGAAAAGGACCTTTCATTCTGAGGTCTGCAGGCGGCCATTGATGTCTCTCTGGACACATCCCCACTGTGGTTCTGTCTTCGGAGGGCGAACCTAATGCAGGCTACTTGGTACTCACACACTCCTCTGCCGGGTCTTGATGGTCTCTGCACAATCAAGGACACAGTGGAAGCAACATCCCGTGGTTGCTGAGGCAAGGTCAGGAACCCTGCGTCTTTACAAAGTTTTCTTTGTGAGATCAGGCTCGGTGGTAGATCTCTGAGTCTGAAGCCAGCCTGGTCTAAAAAACAAGGTCCAGGACAGTCAGGGCTACACAGAGAAACCCCAACTCAAACAAAATAAAACACAAAAAAACTGATGTTCTCTTTGTGTTGGCCAACTCCTGTACCAAGAGTTTGCTTCTTTGCAGCTGCCAGGCTGCGGGAAATTTCAAGCTACCAAAGCTGAGGAGAGAGACACTTGGCCACTCTGGCAGTCCAGCTCTCCAAGGGTTCCAAACACATGAAAAAGAAGGACACTCAATTCAGGTGGGTATTCAGATGCCTGTCACCCCAGTCACCAGCTGTGCCCATCTGCAGAGGTGCGGGAGGGGTACCAGGTTGTTATGTTACTTCACCCTGCTTGAGAATCACCTCCAGTAGTCCACGGAAGCACTGTTGGCTCCTGGAAGCTGTTGGGGCAGTTACAGCACAGTGAATGCAGCCTGGGTGAGGATGGGAAGCCGTCTCACTCCCAAACATGTGGAGGTCAGTGTACAAACCAAACTTGGTAGCGATGCTTTGGAAAATTTTTACAATTCCATCCACTTTCCTTAAGTAATCGAAGAAAAAATAATGATTCTGCCACCACCTGATAGCATGTCAATATTCTGTCACCTCCTACCTTCCCCCTGTCTGTGCATATACTAAAAGATGCTAATGGCTTTGCTTTTCTCCCCATTGCTTTTTCAAGACAGAGTTGTTCTGTGTAGCCCAGCCTGTCCAGGAACTGCTCCATAGATCAGGCTGGCCTTGAACTCAGAGCTCCACCTGCTTCTGCCTCCTGAGTGTGGTTCTGCTTTTTCCTCTTTTTTATCCCCAGTGTTTAGAGCAGTGGGTACTGTAGGTCTGTGATTAAATTCTTGTTGACTTAGTAAAGAGGAAGATTATAACAGGAGTAGAGTAAAAATAATTTACTCGACATGAAGATGCTCATGACATATTAATTTTAAAAAGACAGTTTAAAAAAAACATACTGTAGTTTGGTGGTGGTGGCAAAACTTTTAATCCCAGTACTTGGGAGGCAGAGGTAGATGATCTCTGAGTTTGAGGCCAGCCTGTTTTACAGAGTGAGTTCCAGGATAGCTGAGGCTACACAGAGAAATACTGTTTAAAAAATAAAAAAAGATTGTAAACAGATTGTTCTAGTTAAAAGTGTTTTAGATTTATTTATTTTATATGTATGAGTGTGTGTGTGTGTGTGTGTGTGTGTGTGTGTGTGTGTGTGTGTGTGTATGTATATATCTGTATGTCTCTGCAAGCCTTGTACCCTTGGGTACAAGATATTCCAGAAAAGATATTCCAGAACTGGAGTTATTGACAAATGTGAGCTGCGTATGGGTGCTGGGAACCAAGCCTGGGCCCTCTGCAATAGCAACAAGGGCTCTTAACCACGGAGCCATCTCTCCAGCCCATTTAAAAATTTGATGTGTTCTAAAGACGCTAATCAAGATGGAGTATCCTGAGTAAAATGCTCAATCCTCATTCAGAAAGGCAAAGGGGATGGACATCAGAAGAGGGAGAAAACAGGGAACAGGACAGAAGCCTATCACAGAGGGCCTCTGAAAGACTCTACCCTGAAGGGTATCAAAGCAGATGCTGAGACTCATAGTCAAACTTTGGGCAGAGTGCAGGAAATCTTATGAAAGAAGTGGGAGATAGTAAGACCTGGAGGGGACAGGAGCTCTTCAAGGAGAGCAACAGAACCAAAATATCTGGACACAGACGTGTTTTCTGATACTGATACTCCAACCAAGGACCATTCATGGAGATAACCTAGAACTCCTGCATAGATGTAGCCCATGGCAGTTTAGTGTCGAAGAGGGTTCTCTAGTAATGCGAACAGGGACTGTCTTTGACAGGAACTGATTGGCCTATTCTTTGATCACCTTCCCCTGAGGGGGGAAGCCTTACCAGGCCACAGAGGAAGACAATGCAGTCACTCCTGATGAGACCTGATAGACTAGAATCAGATGGAAGGTGAGGAGGACCTCCACTATTAGTGGACTGGGGGAGGGGCGTGGGAGGAGAAGAGAGAGGGAGAATGGGATTGGGAGGGGATGAGGGAGGGGAGCTACAGGTCGGATACAAAGTGAATACACTATAATTAATAAAAATAAATAAAATAAATATTACAAAAAAAGAAAAAAAATAGATGTGTTTGCAAATAAAGTGGCCAACCTTTTTGAAAGCAATAGTTATTTCTAGATGAAAGGTTTTCAAAAGTGCTTTTTTTCTATATATGTTTTCTAAATTGAAAAAAAAGACAGTATTATAATCTGGAAAAACAATCTTTAATAAAACTCATAACTCAAAACATTGATGTATCTATTTTTACAAATGTATCATCTAAAAACCTACAAATTTAAAGACCTTGATTTCTTCTCAATTAAACTCTTCATGGCTTTTGCTCCATATAGCTTTTTTAGCTCACAATAAAGCTAGTATATTGTACCCCTGCCTATAAAGTGGAAGAAACCATAGAAATTATTCACTCATGCCCATGTAAGTTATGACAGCCATTCCTGGAAATCAAATCTACAGCTGATTGTTGAGAGAGCCATGGACACTGGTGAAACGAAAACCTCCCCTGGCTTTGATCTTAGTTCTCCAAATACAGCAGGAAAGCTCATACTTACAATTACGTAGAAAGAAACTTTCTAGTTCATGGCCACAGCAACCCATCCCAGAAATGAAACCAAGTGTGTTTGTGGTAGCAAATCCTTATGTATGCTTAAGTTCACATGAGAATGCCAATGCTCTGAAGCTCAGTAGATGATGGGGAAAAGTTGCCTCTTCCATAAAGGACACTTTTTGCCTGACACTTATGCATCAGGGAACAGCATCCCCATTCTGAATGTTTTCTTAGCATAGAAGGACATTGCTTGTTCTGCCTTTCCCTCTGTGCTGTCGCTTCTCTCTAGAGGAACAGAAGCAATAGAATGAGTACATAACAAAAGGAGCATTCACTAGATTGTGTCACCTGATGTAGTGGCCAATCAAAAAAATGGCTTGGCTGAGGGTGGGGATGCCTGCCTTTGACACCCAGCACTTGGGAGGCAGAGGCAGGCAAATCTCTGAGTTGGAGTCCAGCCTGGTCTACGGAGAGCATTTCCTGACAGTCAGGGCCACACAGAGAAATGCTGCCTTAAAAACAAAAACAAAACAAAACTTGCTGGAGAGACTGAGAACTCAGTCTCTGCGGGGTCCACGAAGCTGAATGTGGCTGATGTCAGCCCAGAAGGGAAGCAACAGCAGCAAGGTAGATAAACTAGGCAGCAAAATACAAACGAGGTCAACGAACGTGGCCAGAAAGATGAGAGGGTAATGTGAGGGCAAAGAGTTTCTTCCTCTGCTGTTCTCAAACCCACACTCAGGGTTTCCACCTCATGTAACCAATCAAAAAATCCTCTATGGACACATTCCGTGGCACATCTCTTCGTTGATTCTTGACCAGTGAAACTGACAGCCAAGGCTGAGGACCATCTCCTTCAGGATGCGCCGTGGTGAACAAAGGGTGCCAACTTATGCACACTGTGCCCTGTGAGTGGGAGTGCAGGGCAGATGCCCTCGGGCGGTCAGAGCTGCAGCATCCTGGACTGTGCTCCTGTTCTGTCACCGCGACAAGACAACCCATGAGATCCACTTTAAAAGTTTATTTTTGCGGCATGGGTTCAGTGGTTGCAGACCGGGTTGGCTGGGTTTGTTGTTTTACAGAGCATTACAGAAGGGACCATGTGGCAGAAGAAAGCAGCTTCATGGTACCGAGAAGCAGAAAGAGAGAAAAGAACAGAAAGGGCATCCTGATAGCCCACGGAAGAGGACACCCACAGCGACCCTACCTTCTCAAGATTCCACTACCTTCCAATAGAGCTACGGGCAAGGAGACAAGCCTTCAACGTTTAACATAGGGACATTTATGGGTTATTCAGCTATGTCTTATTTGTTGCCCAAGCTTTGAACACAGTACAGTAAAGGTGCTTACATGTCTTTTGCAACATCTAGGGGCTCAGGTAGACAGACTGGGAAGCTGGGGTGATGTGGGAGCTATCCCTCAAATGGATGGTGTTATCTGCTGAGCCTACTTGGCTTGTTGTGTGGACACATGGCCTCTCGAGGGAGACTTTTTTCTTGGACTGTCTTGGGACTCCTGATAGCAGGAACAGGCCACTGGGCTCTAAAAGCAAGTGACCTAAGATAACCCACTGGAAGTGGTCACATCATGACCTAGTCTTGGGTGTTAAATGTGATCAATTCTTTTGCAGTCAGATATGCTCTCTGAATGAGGCAGAACAAATGGTTTCCTACAAACTCTACAGTGTAATGCCCACGATTGTGAATGCAGTACTTCACCTAGGAGAAGGGCTTTCATAGATGTGATTAAGTTCAGGACCAAACCATGAGGAGATTAATCTGGATCATCTTGGTGGACAAAATTTAATCCCACCAGTCCTCACAACAGGCACCCAAAGGGGTCATAACCTGAAAAGGAGACAGTGAAACAGAGGCCAGGTCAATGCTGGCCATGAGCCCCGTGATGCCGGCAGTCTCTCCAAGCTAGAAAGCAAGGAGACAGACACTCTTTGGAACTTCTGTAAGGAATACTTGAGCCAACACCCAGATTTTGCTGTGCTAAGACCTATTTGGAGCTTCAACCTTCAAAACTGTAAGAGAATAGTTCTGTGTCATTTCAAGAGATGTTGGTCATTTGATACGGTAGCTATAGAAAACTGATGTACACAGGTTCAGGCAGGACATAGACCTCTGTCTTTGGGGTGGAAAAGGGCCAAGTGCTGAAGAACGTGTGGGAAGCCAGGGTCTGAGGTTCACACCTGCAGCCCTGGCATTTGGGAATCTGAGGCAGGAAGGCTTCATCAAGTGTGAGGCCAGTCTGGGGTTTTCAATGAGACTCTCTTGTCTCAACATTTGAACTTGGATGGCATCTTAAAAATGTTGTGCTAAAGATGGCTGGTAAGCCAGTAGTGGCCAGGAGCATGGCATGCTTTTATAGTCTCCACTGTGGACACATGCCTAGTTGTCAGACACATAAGTTTCAAACAGACACAATAGATTTTTGTTGTTCAAGCCATCCATTGGCTTACTTTGTCATGGTAACCTTAGAAAACTGATACAAGTGGTCTGTCTATAAATCTGAAAGCTGTTGGAGAAGAAGGAGATGAGGAAATAAAGAGATTAAATAGTGAAAAGGGTAGGACATGGCACAAAGAGCCTAAAGTAGTAGTTCTCAACCAGTGGGTCACAACCTATGTGGGGGAGGAGTCCAAACTACTCTTTGATAGGGTCTCCTAAGAGCATCGGAAAACACAGATTTTACATTAGGATTGATAACACTAGTAAAATTACAGTTGTGAAGTAGCAATAAAAATAATTTGATGGTTGAGGGCCACCACATGAGGAAGTGTATTAGGAAGGTTGAGGCCCACTAGCTTAAACATTCAGAGCCTAGCCCTTTCTAGTCCTTGCCAACTCACGAAGTTCAGCACTCATATAGCCCTTGAGACCCAGGAAGAAAGGAGTGTTGAAAACTGTAGTCATGCGCCCAAATGTCTATCAGGACTACTGCTCCACTGGGTCTCTGAGGGTCCTGTGTGGGGAGCCTGACTCCCGACAGGATGATGTTGGGAGGCGTGGAAGCGCTGGGATGCTCCAGGCCTGTGTGTTTATGAGTGGAGGAAAGACACTCTGGAAGGAGGGATGGTACCATAGCAGTGGCATCCTCATAAAGGTTAGGGTTGGTCTCCCTCCCTCTCTCCAGGCCTCTATGGGGGGCCTTCTTCCATGCTGCAGTGTGGAGAGAGGATCTCAGCAGACACGGTCCCTCTAGATTGGATTCACCAGCTCTCAGAACTGAGAGTCTAATGAATTCTTTAGGTTCCTCACTTACCCAGTTTATGGTAGTCTTGTAAGCAACACAAAACAGACACCGGCATTATGAGTATGAACTGGTTTCAGCTAACCCAAACCTAAGCTTTCTGACTTCAAGTCTGTTTTTCCTGAAAAGCAAACATACTGACGAGAGTCCTCTAAAAACCCTTCCATCAGTCTATCCATGTGTAAGTTCCAAAATAATACACATTATTCCTAGTTTCAAGAAATGTTTGTTTTTGTTGCTGTTGGCTTTGCTTCTTACCTTTGCCTTCCAGTTGCTCATTTTTCTCTGGACATAATTACAACATAATGAAAGGTCAAGAACTAAGGTCTGCTTTCCTCCTGAAGCTTCCACAAACTAGGTTTGCTGTTGTGTGCTTTATACTAAAGAGACAAAACGGGAGAACTGCCCCCAAGTAAGCCCACATTTCAACACTGCAGTCACAGGAGAAACAAAGTAGACAGAGCTCCATTGGCTCCTTCAGGATGTCCTAGATCCAGGAAACAGAAAAAAGGAGCCTGCTCTGTTTTGTTTTATTTTGTTTTCATTCAGCAACTTGATGCTAAAGACCGTCAGTCCTCAGCTTTTTTGGGGGGAGGGTGTCATTTGACCCTTTTACAGGGCCGCATATCAGATATTTATATTACGATTCACAACAGTGGCAGAATTACAGCTATGAAGTAGCAACAAAATGATTTTATGGTTGGGGTCACCACAACATGAGGGTGGCAGCTTTAGGAAGGCAGAGATTCACTGCTGTAGACCAGAAGGGACCGTCTTCTCAGTATAGTTAGATGTTAGTTAAAGAAGCTAACTGAACCAATAAGGAACTATGTGTATGAATTTCAGTTGAGGTGCGAGTAACCTGAGCCACAGAGGAAATGAAAAGAAAGTGAGTGTGTTAAAGATAACTTTCTGGCAAAGAATTATGAGAAGATTGGCCGTCCCACGGCAGGTACTCTATTCCAAACTCCTGTACTTTCCGGAAAAACACACAGGGAATCAGATCTCGCCAAATCTGAACAAAATTTCCTCCTTTCCTAATATCCTCTCTTCAAAGAAGGGACTTTATCTGAAATTAAAACCTGGTGTTTGTTAGCTGGGTGGCCTTAGACATTTGAATCTTTCTCTGTTTCTTTCCACAAAAAAGAAAAAGGTGTGTGTTGGGACTGGTGGTTGGGGGTGGGGGTGGTAACCAGGGCATTAAATATAAAGCCATACCTTATTTCAGGGATTAAGTGAGATAATGAAACACAAAAATGCCTGATAATTGTCAGGGATCCAAAGTATGTCGATTTTTTTTCCTTGTAAGTATATGGTTGGAGAAAACATGCAAATACTCATATAATTATAATTATTTCCATAATTGTTCATTTAATTATAACTAGCTTGTGGAAACCCATCAGCATTTTTTCATAGGTGCCACCAGCCATGTATTTTGTGATCCGTAAATTGGTTACATGTAACACTCTGGCATTTGACCCCCACGCCAGCAGTCAAAGTGTAGGTGGATTAGAGGCTGAGCCAGTTAACATAGGACTTGGGCTAAGAGATTCTGGGTCCTTTCTCCTGCTGGTGTTGACTCTTGTTTTCCCCATAGGTCAAGGACTTTGCGTTACTGAGTGTGAAAGCTGTGTACAACTGAATCAGAGCCTGTGCCCAACTTGGAGGCATGGGCCTGCAGGAAACAGCACAAGAGCTGCATTCCAGACTAGACCCGGGTGGCAATGTTTGTTTTGTTGTTTTTGCATTTCCTAGTTCCCAATTTATGTGTGAAAGGATTTTACGAACTTTTATACCTGCCATAAAAATTATATGCATCATTGTGAATGTTGTTACAGATTCTCTCTAAAATCCATCTGAATTATTATTAATGAGACGACAACATATCAGGACAATAATAATTTTATCCATTAATAATTACTTTGGGGGAGGCAGGGTGGCCTCAAAATCACTTCTGGGATTACCAGCATGTTTTACCATGCCTGGCTTTGCAAGACTCTGGATCAGTCTATCAAAAGAACACATCCCCAATCAGGATTAAGAATTTCTAATGGAAAGAGATGGACATTTAATTTAAATATAACAAAGAAAACCAACATCCATTATGTCTCCTTAAGATTAATCCTTCAGGCCGATGTGTGTGAGTGTGTGTGTGTGTGTGTGTATGTTGACACATACCTTTTATCCTACCAGAGGCAGGTGAATCTTTGTGAGTTCAAGGCCAACCTGGTCTACATCGTGCTTTCCAGGAGAGCCAGGTCTTATTAGAGAGACCTTGTCTTAAAAACAAACGAACAAAGCAAAATAAAATAAAATATAAAATAAAATAAAATAAAATAAAATAAAATAAAATAAAATAAAATAAAAATGCCATTCCTTCAGCCACGCGGATTGTCACAATCTCCTAACTCTAAAGCTGGGGACTGTCCCACTGGTCCTTAGAAAACTAGAGAGCCGAGAGCAGCAAGGCACTTTGGCCGACTGACTGACAGGAGCGGGGCTCCTTGCTGTTCTGGTCCACACCCTCATAATGCAGAAAGGGAGAAAATACAAAACTCGGCTTTTCATAGAGAAGGCAGAATTGTGAGGCACAATCTCTGTAGACTAGACTACGGTCCTGTGTAGAAGGAAGCATCTTCCTTGTTGGGTTTCGTTAACTAGCTGGAAGGAAGGCTCGGGTCCATAAGGACGGCTTCTGAAGAGGCCTCTCAACCTGTCTGCTTCTCCTCTCTTCTCTAAGTCTGGTCCCTCCACCAACGTCCTCCAGGCCACCTTGTAGGAAGGCACCACGGTAGGGGCCGCTGCTGGGCTTGGAGCAGAAGGAGAGGCCCTTATTCTTTTCCTGTGGGGAAAACCATTCTTCTGGTCTGTGTCACAAGATGGGATCAGCAGGGAAGGGCGGGCAGGCCCCTGGGCCCTGTAGTCTCTCCTCCCGTGAGACTGTCCCCTGCAGGGGGCAAAATCATTCCAGAAGCACCTCCGCGAGGCCGGAGGACCACACCTTTCTTCCACTTCGTTTATTTATGGCTCTGGGAGGCTGGTCCGGGTCTCCAAGCGGCGGCAGACTTCAAGGAGGTGGGAGCGCCCAGCGTGCTCGGCTCTCCCGCCGTGGAAGTGGACGCAGTTCGGTGCCGTGGCTCAGCGGTGTCGCCCCGCAGCTTGCTGTTTATCCAAGTGTGGGTCAGGTTAGCCTCCCGGGGCACAAATCCTGCAAAACAAGTCTGAGAGCGGGGCGAGCTCTTGCAGGTAGGAGAGTGCAGCCGCAGAGCTAAAAATAACAGGGGCCGAGAGGCGGGCGGGCGTGCCGCGGTCGCTGGGGCCGCTCCCTGGAGGTGTCGCGGACTTGGGGAGCGCCCCAGCGGGGGGTGCGGAGAATGGGGTGACCCCGCATCCATCCGCCGGCGCGGAAGTGCAGCTCACTGGGGTGTCTTGGTAGAGCCCCAGAGGCAGAGGAGTGGTGGAAGGCAGCAGCCTCTCAGAGCTCCTGGAAGCAGGCGCGATGCGATTGTCCCTGGTCGCGAGTGGCAACCCTGGCGCCTGGCGCAGAGGGCTTGGTTTCTTTACACTAACTTCGGCTGGGAGTCTGGTCAGGAGGTCCTGACGATGAAGAATGGGCGGATGACCTGGTCAATTAGCCTAGACAGGGCTGCGGAAGCTCTGGACCTGCTGTGCCCAGTGGCGCCCCAGACATGGCAGTCCACCCCCCTTCTGAGAAGGTGGGCTGCTCCTCAGGAACAGGGCTGTTTGTCTGCCTCCATCCTCTCCTCACTTTTCTTTACTGGCAGTCCATGCTTCCGGCACTACTTTCCTTCGATTATTTTCGGAACGCCAAGAAGTGAAAGTTACTCTAGGGCCATACACACTAAAGGGAACCGAAGCGCTGGAAGGTGAGCGATGTGACTGTGGCTTAACTTGTAAACATATTGTCTATATATTCTCAGGGCCCAAGAAACCTTGTCCCCGCAGAGGTAGTTAGTGATTCCTTAAGATCACACTTTTTCTTCTGTGGAGGTCACAGAAAATCTTGCTTTGGAAAAGGATCAATAGAATGACTTCTTCACTGCCTCATTTTCTTTATTACTCTTCTCCCCTCACACCATTTCCCCAAGCCCAGGGCTTCCAGAATCTAGAGATGGCGCGCACTTCGGTTTCTTCACCGCTACCTGCCTTTTTAGCTTTGTACATTCCTGTCTTAAAGTGCACAAACGCTGATTAGTGTGTTGGCTCGCGCCTTCGGGGAGGCAGAGACAGGCGGATCTCTGTGAGCTCAGTGCCAACCTGTTCTACATATCCAGGACAGCCATGGCTACACAGAGAAACCCTGTCTCAAACAAACCAACAAAGAGATACACAAACCCGGATGAGGTGCCCTGTTAGAATTTGAGCCAAGGGAAGCCATGGAGGAAAAGAGCCAAGCGTGAGCTGATGCCTACAGCAGTTCTCTCCTGGCCCAGCTGGTACCCTAGCCTCCAGACTCTGAGAAAAAAAAAATAAGGGATGCAGCTGGCCACGGGCCATCTACAGTCTACCATGAAATGTTTCAGTGCCTGGAAGCCACCTCTTGGTTGGTACAACCATTCTTTCTTCCACAGAGAGACCTCACACTAGATGCCCTGAAGCCTTGGACATGGGGCTGACATGGGCTCTCAGAAGTTCCAGTCACCAGGGGATCAAAGGTCAGGCTCCAGCTAGCTTGGACCTGTACAATCAATGACTGACTGATTTGGTGGTACATACTGTCCCTTGCTGGAGGTTTTCAAAGATACTTTTGAAAAAAGTCATTGCAAGAGCTGGGGCTGTACTCAGTCAGAAATGTGCTTGCCTCACTTGAACCAAATTCCAGGATCTGTTTCCAGAGCCTCAGAAACATGCATGGTGATACATGCCTGTTATCCCATCGCTTGGAAATGAAGAGAGCAGGGTCAGGAGTTTGAGGCCACCTTCCTATGGCAGTCTAGGCTACAGAAGACCTTAAAACAAACAACCTAACCAAACAACCAAAAACTCTAAGAAAATGATAGAATTATATTTTAATTAAATAAAAAGTAAAAAAAAAGAGAAGAGAACTTTACAGATCTCAAATATTCAGTTTGACAAACTGTCACAAAGCAAACATCAAAAAATATTTTTAACAAAGATTTTTGAGTTATTATTGCTGTTTGTAATCTCGGAGGGGGTCATAAAAATGTGCAATGGTTCTAGAACAGGACACCAGTGAAAGCCCCCTTCCCCTACAGGAACATTCTTGCCCTAGGAGGGAACATCCAGCTTTTATGTACATGACAAAAACATTCTTGCATTGCATCCTCTTAGACAGAGCTTTTCTTGTGAACGACTGGAAAGCTTTTGGAATATAGTGAGGGGAGAATGCTAGTTAGTTTGACCCAGTTAATTGAGAAACCACAACAGGCCTCAGCGTAGGACTGGGCATGTCCTGCTTCTCAAACTGATCCTCCAATGATGCTACATTCTTGCCAGGTCACACTGTTGATGCGGAGAAGCAGAAGGATGTGTGGGCTGAGAACAAAGACGTCCCAGAGTTATTTCTCCACAGTGTGTCTGCTGCAGAGTTAAGTAGGGATAGCTAAGCATGTCTGAGGAGAAGCAGCCTTAGACCCCTTCACTGTGTGAGAACCTGCTTTGGACAATACAGAACAACCAGATTCATGCCCTGTCTGGCACTGATGCATGACATGTTAGCATGTTGTCTTGTCTGATGTCTGAAATCACTGGGGCTCCAATTAGGCTTTTAGATCCAATTTTGATGTTACAGCTTTTCTTTCTTTCTTTCTTTCTTTCTTTCTTTCTTTCTTTCTTTCTTTCTTTCTTTCTTTCTTTCTTTCTTTCTCTCTCTCTCTCTCTCTCTCTCTTTCTTTCTTTCTTTCTTTCTTTCTTTCTTTCTTTCTTTCTTTCGATAGGGTCTCTGTGTAGCCCTGGCTGTTCTGAAATTCCTGAATGACCAGGTTGCCCTTAAACTCGGAGACCTGCCTGCCTCTGCCTCACAAACGCTGGGATTAAAGTTATAGGCCACCATTGGCCAGGTAAAATTTTGTGTGCTTAATGCGTCCTATTCTGGAACCCAGAGAGACACCACACTTTAAAGGACAGGGTTGCACTGCTACTGTGCCTTTTCTTTCTTATGGTGCAGGAATGAACCAAGAGCTCAGAAGACACCAGACAAGTCCCCTGAGTTATGTGCCCAGCCCGTATTATTTAATTTGACTGAGGTGAATTAAGGATTGAGAACAATCTTAAATATTGAGAGAGAGAGAGAGAGAGAGAGAACATTACAACTGGGTTTATGCTTTTCTCGGGGCCAGGGATGTAGCTCAGTGGCAGAGTGTTCACCTAGCATATGAAGACTTAATTCCCAGCACGTACACAAATACTTTCAGACCAAGAAATAAGAAAACAAACAAAACAAAACAACCATATGTTTTTAAAGGGATAGAGACATGTCTCAAGTGAGAGGTCTTAGAAATTAGGAAAATCAGAAGCAGATATTTTGGATATCAGTGAGTCTATTACTTCCTTCTTTGTGGGAGTGACTGACAGTTATAGGTTATTTTAGGAGAGAATGTTCATGGATCAAATGTGCATAGACAGACCATAACACATAACAACTTTGTCAATGTTATTCACGCAAACAGCTTTTATTCAGTAAATACCCAAGATGTCTGCAGCACTGGAAAGAACAGAGTACCTGTGAGATGCAATCTCTTCTCCTTCTTTTTCAAGATTTATTCATTTATTAGTTTATTATACAATGTTTTGCCTGCATATGCGCCTGCAGGCCAGAACAGGGCACCAGATCTCATTATAGATGGTTGTGAGCCACCATGTGGTTGCTGGGAATTGAACTCAGGACCTTTGGAAGAACAGCCAGTGTGCTTTACCTCTGAGCCATCTCTCCAGCCCCCAATCTCTTCTTTTAAAACCTTCTCTACAGCTTTTCTAAACTTCCAATTGTTGTTATATATATATATTTTTTTTCAATTGTTGTTTTATTAATTATACAAATTAATTGGTTTCCGTGGTGATATTTGAATACATGAATATACCCTTAAGCAAATTTCTTCAATACGTTTTAAAAACTTTAAATAAATGTCTATACCAAAGTGTCTCCTTCTGCTCTCCTTTGTTCAGTTAATCAGTACCATTGTAAGGAATAATGCTAGCTAATATTTACTGACCTATGTTATGCCATCCTTTTTATATTATTAATTCACTTAGTACTTTTAAGAATATTCTGAACCTGGGCATGCTGGCACATACCTGTAATCTCAGCAGGCAGAGGCAGGGAGATCTCTGTGAGCTGAAGGCCAGCCTACTCTACAAAGTGAGTCTAGGCCAGCCAAGGCTTTGGAGAGGGAAGAGAGAGAGAGAGAGAGAGAACATTATGAAATAAAAGTTATTCTCAGATTATGAAGGAGGAAACTGAAGTAGTAGAGAATAGGCAATTTGGCTATGGTTTAACTACTATGAATCCTGGGGCGTGAGGAACTTGGAAGGAATTTGCAAGTCTTACATTTTTAATGAGAAAACCTTGACCCACAAGAACACTGGCCTTTTCTTAAGATCACAGCCAGTTTTCAGGGAACACCAGGGAGAAGTCTTGCCCTGAGATGGGCTAGTTATATGGGAAGGATAATCCAGCTTTCTCAGTCTTCATTTTGTTCTGTTTAATACTAATCTAATAACTTGGGAGCTAGGCAGGGTGGCTTATTCCTACAATCGCAGCACTAGGGAAGCTGAGTCAGAGGAACAAGGCAGGACTACCACACATCGCCAGTAGCTGTAAGAGCACAGTAGGACCTAGTTCCTTGGCCTGGAAAAACCCTGTAGATGTGTCCATTTTTGACACTGTGTCGTGATGTTGTCATCTGTAGATTTCTTGTTTGAGAATCATTCAATCACAGTAGGACATAGAAAAAAATGCAAGGGAAAAAAAAGTCATAATGTATTGAACAGCTTTATGATCTGCTACCCCGGGTTCACACAGCCCACAGGTTGCAGGTTGGATGCGGCTGCTGGCGTAAGTCTTTAGCTAGAAGCTGTGACCACAGGCATCTGCGTTCCTGCAGGTTCTGTTCAAGGCTTGTGGAGGAAGAGACAGGTTGACCTGGTCTGATCTGGGGTCCGTCACTTTCTAGCTCTGAGACTTAGAGAATCTATACAGTCTCAGTAAGGTTCAGACTTTCATCTGTAGAAGATGGGTTTGCTGTGAGGGCTTGAGAACAGATGAGAAAATACAGTAATAGCCACGAGAGAGAGAGAATTAATGTTCTCAGTTATTTCAAAGATGTCTTCTAGTTTTATTTTGAATTAGCGACGGTACTGGAAATTTCTTCAAAGTATTGCCTTATAGTTTCAATAGATGTTTAAATGACAAGGCTTGAAGACTCCATGCTATTCTTAATTGGGGCCCTAGAATCAAGATACAGTGTCTGAAGAAGTAGAGATGTTTTCACTGAGCTGGGCAGCACACACCTTTAATCCTAGCACTCAGGAAGCAGAGGCAGGCAGAGCTCTGTGAATCTGAGTCTAGCCTGGTCTGCAGATCAAGTTCCAGAACAGCCAGGGCTACCCAGAGAAACCCTGCCTCTCAAAACAAACAAACAAACAAACAAAAACATAACAAAAAAGAAATCTCCTTACTGATATTGACCTAGTTGGTGTGTTATAATATATACATACTATAATTATATATATACATACTATAATTTTTATATAAAGCTTCACCCCAAAATATCCTTACTATTTAAGAATAGTACAAAGAATGTCTTTGTATCTGTTTTTTTAAATGGTATGTATCAGCTCAGAAACTATAAGTAAAATAACTTTTTTTTTCTGTGCAAGAGGTTTATTAGATGGGTATGGAGGGAAGGGGGGAGCAGGGCATGATGGGAGAGAGAGAGAGAAAAGGAAAAGGGGGCGCCCTAAGAGAGAGAGAGTAAGAAAGAGTGAATGAGAGAGTGAGAGAGAGTAAGAGCATAAAATAACTTTTAAAACAGGAGTATTCATTAGCTAGGCATGGTGGTATATACTTGCAATCCTAGCTGAGGCCAGAGGGGATCACTAGTTCAGTGTAGCCTGGCAATCCAATGAGGTCTTGCTTCAAAACTAAAGCTAAACTAAACCAACCAACCAAACAAAAACAAAAGTAATTCTATTGCTTGGCATAGCTGAGGGGGGGGAGGGGAAAAAACAAACAAAAAACAAGGACAATTGGGTCAGCAAAGATGATGATGGGTAGGGTTTCCTTTGTTTTTGTTTGTTTGTTTGTTTGAGGCAGGGTCTCTTTGCATAGCCCTGGCTGTCCTGAACTTACTAAGTAGACCAGGCGGGCCTTGAACACCTAGAGATCACTGCTTGCCTCTGTCTTTTGAGTACTGGGACTAATGGCATGCATTGCCATAGCTGCCAGCTAAAGGGTAATTTACATCCATCTATAACTGGGGAAAAGAAGTACAGCGTTTCCCCAGAGATTAAAGCCAGTTCCCCCATCAAACATCTAGACATCCATATTAAGTTCTAAACTAGGTTTGTCAGGCAACTTAGTTAGAAACTCCCAAAGTGGGTTTCACAGCCTGGGTGGGCCGGTGGCCACTTTATTGTCTGGGTTTCAGCAACGTGAGATAATAGCTGTCATTCCAACAACATTTGGGAAGTGTGTGCAGGGGAAACACCACAAAATTCTCCGAAACAAAAGCCCTGTCTCTGAGGACAGCAAATCTATGCTCTTTGTGAGCTTAAACATTAAGGAGCACTGTATGTTAATGATTGAAGCACCAGGTGCTTAATGTAGAGGCCCCAGTGAGCACAGAGTCTGCCCTTGAACCTGCTATGGGAGCACAGAGCCTGGTGCCCCAGGAGAGACATTCGCAACTATGTAATGGACTTTTAATTCTGTGTTGTTGTTTTAAATAATTAATTGTAATTTTGGCTCTGTTAGAAGCTGTGCCTATGTTTTCAGTCATCTTTCCTGGCTGCTGTTACTGCCTTACCTTGATTAATCACAGGTTATAAGAGAAGGTATACTTAGACATGATTTCAAACGAGAGAAGATAGCCATTCACTAAAGTTACAATAAAATAGTGAAACCATCTAATTGAAAGGCTCATGGAGATCATCTGGCCTGATCTTTTTTTGTTCTGTGGTTGAGAAAGTTGGTACCACTGGAATGAAAGGACTTGGCCAGGGGCATACAGTTTGCTCCAGGTCAGAGAAGGCCAGGATGCTGTCCTCAGCTCTAACAGTCCTTGGAACCTGACATTCCTTCCCACCCTTTGTCTCTGGCTGGTAGAATACAGGAACTAGTTCCTGTTTTTTTAATTCTGAAGGTGTGTAAGTGCAAAGGTCAGATGAGCTGCACCAGGTCAAGATCTGCTTGATGGTGACAAGGGAATATAACACCCACCTTGGGAGAACAGAAACCGAGAACCGGAAATTGCCATCTTCCAGCGCTTTGGGAGCTACCTGGAACTCAGGGCTGCTGGCCTCACCCCCTACCCTGCAGCTTTAGCTAAAAACTCGAGGCAGAGGCTGTGATTTCCTTCAGTGCTTTGGGCAAGGACTCTTAACCTGGCTGCCCTTCCTCATCCTTGTTTGTAAAAACAAAGATGAAGCTGATAGTCCCTCACAGCTCATCAGAGGCAGTGTGTGAAATTAGTTCCTGTTTGGGAAGGTTTAAAAGCCGCCACATTCCACCTCCCAACTAGTATGATCACCAACACTTGTTCCTACTGTTACTATTATGAAAGAATCAATTCCTCATCTCCCTTCTTTCTAAAAGCAGACCAAAGGGCACTTCTTCTTGTCTCTACAAGGCCTAAAAGGCACCTGTTCTGTGTGTTACCTTCCTGGAAGTCCCCAAACAAACGAATAAATAAAAATATCTGTGTGGCAGTTAAGAGCGCTTCGGAGTTATAAATACGCTTTTCTAATCATCCAACATGGCCTCTGCCTGTTTGCCTGCCAAGTGCCTCCAACCCACCTCTGCCCTGGAAGGTTAGGCCTGAGAACTGACCGTCGGCACCTACTTTAAAGGGAACCAAGGTTTTCTGCACGAAACACCTTAAAGTACGTTTTTTCGGGGGGGGGGGGGAGAGTCACCTCCTAATAGTTGAAGAGGTATCTGCTTCAGGCACACAGTCCTGTTCACAGCCTGTTTCTCAACGTTTGGGAATCCTTTAACAGTTTACGGAAGGCTGCCCTTTAAACCAATCCAATAGCTCCCTTCTCCATAACCTGATTTTAGAGGTGTTTCATTATCTCTAATTACTCGGGGTAAATGGTGATTACTCAGTGTTTTAATCATCAGTTTGGGCAGCAGTTACTCTAAACTCAGGGAAGCCCAGACTCCATGGGTATTTTTGGAAGGTACAGAAACTAGTTGGTGCATGCTTTCTAGTACCTCTTGCACGTGGTCCCCAGGTGAGCCCGGCTGCTTCCCGAGCTGGAGGCATCGGTGTCCCGAGCCAAGGTGGCAACTGAGCGCTGGGGCGCTGTGCAGGCTTCCGGACCCAGGCCTGCCAGGCGAGGCAAGGCCCGGTGGCTGGATGGGAGGATGTGGGCGGGGCTCCCATCCCCAGAAGGGGAGGCGATTAAGGGAGGAGGGAAGAAGGGAGGGGCGGCTGGGGGAAAGACTGAGGAGGTAGGGAAGAAAGAGAGGGAGGGAGAGAGAAGGAAGAAGTAGATGTGAGAGGGTGGTGCTGGAGGGAGGGTAGGAGCGGGAGGCCTGGCCTAGAAGCTAGGTGAGTTCGGCATCCTAGCCGAGGTGGGCCTTAGGCTAAAACGCCGCTGTTACCCAGCCTGAGTATCTAGTCTCCGACCCTGATGGGATTCGCTTCCAAACCGTCTAGAGCCTGCAGCGACCCAGTCTCTGGCCCAGGTTCACTGCAGCTGTCTAGAGGTCCCCGGGAGCAGCTGCTGGAGAGCCCGTTTCTGCAGGAACCTATGGTGAGCGGGGCAACCTGTCGAGGGTGCTAGTCTGAGGGGTTCGAGGTGCATCTGTGGTGGGAAAAGCTGGGGGTGGGGCTCGGGCTTTAGCTGCGGCAAAAGGTGGCCCTATTCCTCCCGCCTTCTCCAACGGTGGTGTTGGGGGTGGAATGATGGGGCTGAAGGGCACCTCCATCTAGCCAACCCACTTTGGGGAGGTGCAGGCCAGGAGAGGCGGGAGGGAGAGAAGGCCTTGGTAGGAGACCGTTGGGGTTTGGGCTGAGGTTTGATGCTAGCCTGGTGGTTCCGATACCCCTGGACCAAAAGGGTGGGAGAGGAGGGAGTCAGCTCTAAGTTTCACCACGAAGAGGGCACTGAGGGACTGCAACGGCGGGAGAGAAAACCCAGCCAGAGCTATCTGCAGGAGAGGCTGTAGTCCCGGGACGGAGGGCCTTCGTCCCCAGCGTGGGCGACCCCGAGGGCTAGCGAACTGCGGCTGCAGAGCTCTCACCTCCACGAGCTGTTTCCTTAGACGAGGGCACCCGTGCATCCTGCCTCCGCCCCGTGTGCGCGTGTGTGCCCGTGGGGAGAGCCCGCAGGGCTAATGGGCTGCTTGGCCCACGAGGCCCCGCACCGGCCCCCAGAGTCCGGGACTGCGGGATCCTTACTAACACCCGGCGAAGCCGGAGCCCCCAGGACTCGGAAAGTCTCCCTCCATGCCTGCCTCTGGTTGATAGTTTTCGAGTATTTCGGTTTATGAGCTGAAGGGTTTGTGAGACGTTGAATCACACTGCTAGAGACTCATTCGGTAAACTAAGGCTGGTCTTAAATTCTGGCTTTGGGAGAAGACCCTGGGAAGAAAGTGAAGGAAGATAGTGCCGCCAGAGCTGCACTAACCCCACCAAGAAAAAGCCCAGAACATATATTTTTAATTAAAAGACTCAGGGAGGGAAGTTTGGTTCGAGAGGAATCCTTGTGAACTTGGAGTTGAAGGAACCCCTGTGCCTGTTTACTCAGTTGTAATGCGGAGCGCTCCCGACCCCGCCAGAGCCTCGCGAGGGCAGGGCACTGGTTGTCCGCCCCTTCCACCCTCCGCTCGGCGGTCACCGGCACGTCCCCGTCTGCTCTGCCTCCAACCATCACTAAGCCCGCTGCTCTGCAGCCTGTCGGTCCCCGCCGCAGCGCTGGTCGGGGAAGGCTCAGCGCGCGGTGGTGGGGGCGGACCGTCGCTCAGGGGCGCCCGCGGCCTCCGCGCCCGGACCAGCGGGGTGGGGTGGACCACGGCGGACGGCGGACGACGCAACTCCAGCCTTTAGGTTTCTTTCACAAAGGTTTTCCGCAAATGCTCCCCCCCAAAAAACAAACAAACAAACAAACAAACAAACAAAAACCCAAACCAAACAACCAAGCCGACACGTCGAGTTCCTGAGCGAGACCCAGTGAACGGCCTGGGCGAAGAGGCAGGGCGGAGCGGGCTGGGAGTCCGGGAACTCGGGAACTCGGTCCTCGGATGGAGCCCGCAGCGAGCGGCCCCGGCAGAAGTCTTGCGCCTCCGGAGGCTCGAACAGGCCCCCACGTGTGGCGTCCTACGCTGGCCCTCGCGCCCCGCCAGCCGTGGCCTGAGCTGCGTGTGGGTGAAGTCCTTGAAGGAATCTTTGCTGCGGTTCTGTAGCTGGTGCAGAGGAGGAAAGGGGTGGGGGAGGAAGTGGCGCGGGGGGGCGGGGGTGGTTTAAAGAGTAAGGCTCGCCGGAGGGAGAGAGACTCGCTCTCGGAAGCCGAGCGCGCTGCTCCCGGAGTGCAGACCCTCGAGTCCGCGCCGGGGTCTCCTCTGCGCGCCGGGTCGGAGTCCTGAAGCCTGCGCCACCCCGCGATCTGAAGAATGCGCAGCGCGCTTTCCCCGGGGACGCCCGTTTTGGAGTGTGTCGGGAGCTAGGAGCCCAGACGTCGGCCCCCCCGCCCCGCACGGCCCCGCCGGCGGCCTCCGAGGGGTCTGCGCGGCGGAGCGGGCGCCGCGGTGGCCCACCCGTGCGGTGACCCGGGCGCGGCCGGCAGACCGCGCTCAGAAGCCGCTCCTTCCAACCTCGCCGAGCCGAGCACACCCTGACACCCCGCGGCGGGCCGCGCTGGCCACGGCTCAGCGGCCTCTGGCCGGGAGCCGGACCCACCAGGGGTCGGCTGCCCGTCGCTAGAGACATTCCTTGGCTTCTCGGAGACCCTGCGGAGTGTGCCCCCGGGGACGCGTGTGCGCGCGCTCCTGGAGCGTCCCTACGCGCCTTCCTTTTCAAGTGACTGTCGGGAGGCCTTGGGGGGCGTCTCTGCGGCCCCCGCCCGGTCGCACCTAAGCTGTGTTCTGCAGCGCCTTCCCCGCACCCTAATCCTCCGGCCGCAGCTAACCGGTGCCCGGGTCTGGCCGGCCGCCCCGCGCGCCGCAGGTAGAGTCGAGCCTCGGGTCCTCTGCGCGCGGCGCCCGGGACGCAGCCCCGCGCCGGCCGCGGCTGCCTCGCCGAGGGCTCCGCGGAGCAGGCGGGGACAACTCCCAGACGGCGGGGGCTCCGCTGCGGGCGCGGAGGCTGGCCTCGCTCGCAAGGACTGGACCCGGCCGGGGTGGGAGGGTGGAGGAGGGGCGGGCGGGCTCCTCGGCGAGGGGCGGGGCGTCCGGGTCCACGTGACTCCTGGGGGCTGGAAGAAAAACAGAGCCTGTCTGCTCCAGAGTCTCATTATATTCAAATATTCATTTTAGGAGCCATTCCGTAGTGCCATTCCGAGCAACGCACCGCCGCAGCTTCTCTGAGCCTTTCCAGCAAGTCTGTTCAAGATTGGCTCCCAAGAATCATGGACTGTTATTATATGCCTTGTTTTCTGTCAGTGAGTAGACACCTCTTCCTTCCTCTTCTTGGGATTTCACTCTATCCTTCCATCCCTGACCGCTGTCTGTCCCTCCCGTCGGACCTTCCTTCCAGTGGCCACGCTCAGCTCTCAGGCAGCTCTGTGGCTCTCTCTCTGGCCCCCAGGCTAGACGCTCGAGGCGTACGGGTTCCTTTGAAAGCGCCCCCACTGTCTTCTCTGGTCCGCCGCATTGCCAGAATGGGGGAGCGCGAGGGGGAGCACAGAGATGAGAGGTCGGCAGGTCGGGGCTGTCCCTCGAGGGCTAACCACTCCCTTCCCCGTCCGGTCCCACTCGCCTGGGAAGGCCAGTTCCTTGCCTCATGTCAAAAAGAAAAAAAAAAAAAAAGAACCCATGTTCGCTTCGGAATCACCCCCACCCTTCCCTGGGAACAAGACTTTTTACTGAGCATTTTCAACGCATCGGCCACAATGAAATTAATCACAGAGTCACCCCTGACTCCATTCCCAGCCTCTGGACCATGCTGCCCGGGCGCAGTCCGGTCGGCGCTGCTCTGCTCTCCCTTCCTCCTGCTCTCTACCAGCTGGAAGTTGTGGAAGTTGGGCTGGAGGGCGGAGGGAGGGCGGGGGAGGGGTGGAGGAAGAAGAGGGGAGGCTGAAGGTCTGAAGTGAAGAGCGACGGCGTTTTAATTCTCCTTCCCCCACAGCCCCGTCCACCCCTCAATGTTAACTGTTTATCTTTGAAGAAGCCACGCTGAGATCATGGCTCAGATAGCCGTTGGGACAGGATGGAGGCTATCTGATTTGGGGTTATTTGAGTGTAAACAAGTTAGACCAAGTAATTACAGGGCGATTCTTACTTTCGGGCCCTGCATGGCTGCAGCTGGTGTGGGGGGGAGAGAACACAAACTTGATCTTTCGGACCTGTTTTACCTCTTGGCCGCGCGTTGCTACCCCAGTGTGCATATGCAGAGACATTTCTATTTCTCGCTATTGATCCGTGTTTATTTATTCTTTAACCTTCCACCCCTCCCCCTCCCCAGAGACACCATGATTCCTGGTAACCGAATGCTGATGGTCGCTTTATTATGCCAAGTCCTGCTAGGAGGCGCGAGCCATGCTAGTTTGATACCTGAGACCGGGAAGAAAAAAGTCGCCGAGATTCAGGGCCACGCGGGAGGACGCCGCTCAGGGCAGAGCCATGAGCTCCTGCGGGACTTCGAGGCGACACTTCTGCAGATGTTCGGGCTGCGCCGCCGCCCGCAGCCCAGCAAGAGCGCCGTCATCCCGGATTACATGAGGGATCTCTACCGGCTCCAGTCTGGGGAGGAGGAGGAGGAAGAGCAGAGCCAGGGAGCGCGGCTGGAGTACCCCGAGCGTCCGGCCAGCCGGGCCAACGCTGTGAGGAGTTTCCATCACGAAGGTCAGTCTCCGCTCCTGGTCCTGGCGGCGTGGGCTCGGGTAGGTGGGGTGGGAGCAGGCAGGGCAAGCCGGAGGGGCCGTGGAAGTTCGGGTTACATCAAAGCTCCGAGCCCTGGAGGCTGAGGAACAAGGCCGCTTACCCCAGATTTCCAGAGCTGCCTCTGAAGGTACTTTCTGGAGGCCAAGTGGGGGTGGGGGGTGGGGGGTGGCTTTGGAGGGAAGCGGAGTGACACCGCTCAGCCGTGGGCTAGCCCGGTTGGTGTGCTTTATTTGTATCAAAGCCGGGTTTTCTGCCCGTTTCGCTCAGAGCACCTACCGAATTTAATATTACAGCTGTGTGTTTGTCAGGTTTATTCAATAGGGGCCTTGTAATACGATCTGAATGTTTCCTAGCGGATGTTTCTTTTCCAAAGTAAATCTGAGTTATTAATCCTCCAGCATCGTTACTGTGTTGGAATTTATTTTCCCTTCTGTAACATGATCAACAAGGCATGCTCTGTGTTTCGAGGATCGCTGGGGAAATGTTTGGTAACATACTCGAGAGTGGAGAGGGAGAGAGGGCGGCCCCCCTTTTCCTTTACAACCACTTGTAAAGAAAACTGTACACAAAGCCAGGACCGGGCTTTAGGGGGGTCTGGGGGTGGTGGAGGAAGGAGTTGACACGTGGAAATTATTAGGCGTACAAAGGAGTTGGGAGATACTTTCCGTCTTTAGCGTTTGACAAATGCAAACTGAGTTTTTGCTGGTTAGCTTGCCGCTCTGCTTCTCTGCTCCTTCAAATTAAAAGGCACAGTTATCTCCTCGCCTCAGGCTTCCACTGTGTGAGCAGAATTCACCCAATTCTGCTTTGTGTTTATTTTATTTTATTTTTGCCTTTCTGTCTCAGAAAAGTTCATGGGCCTTTTCTTTTTCCTTTTCAACTGTGCCTAGAACATCTGGAGAACATCCCAGGGACCAGTGAGAACTCTGCTTTTCGTTTCCTCTTCAACCTCAGCAGCATCCCAGAGAATGAAGTGGTCTCCTCTGCAGAGCTCCGGCTGTTTCGGGAGCAGGTGGACCAGGGCCCAGACTGGGAACAGGGCTTCCACCGAATAAACATTTATGAAGTTATGAAGCCCCCAGCAGAGATGGTGCCTGGACACCTCATCACACGACTACTGGACACCAGACTAGTCCATCACAATGTGACTCGGTGGGAAACTTTTGATGTGAGCCCTGCGGTCCTTCGCTGGACCCAGGAAAAGCAGCCCAACTATGGGCTGGCCATTGAGGTGACTCACCTCCATCAGACACGGACCCACCAGGGCCAGCATGTCAGGATTAGCCGATCGTTACCTCAACAGAGTGGAGATTGGGCCCAGCTTCGGCCCCTCCTGGTCACTTTTGGCCATGATGGCCGGGGCCATACCTTGACCCGACGCCGGAGGGCCAAGCGCAGTCCCAAGCATCACCCTCAGCGGTCCAGGAAGAAGAGTAAGAACTGCCGTCGCCATTCCCTCTATGTGGACTTCAGTGACGTGGGCTGGAATGACTGGATTGTGGCCCCGCCAGGCTACCAGGCCTTCTACTGCCATGGGGACTGTCCTTTTCCACTGGCAGACCACCTCAACTCAACCAACCACGCCATTGTGCAGACCCTGGTCAACTCTGTCAATTCCAGCATCCCTAAGGCCTGTTGTGTCCCCACTGAACTGAGTGCCATTTCCATGCTGTATCTGGATGAGTATGACAAGGTGGTGTTGAAAAATTATCAGGAGATGGTGGTGGAGGGGTGTGGATGCCGTTGAGATCAGGCAGTCCTGAGGGGACAGACACACACACACACAGCACGCGCACACGCACACACACACACACACACACAGCACGCACACACACACACACACACACACACACACACACACACACTCGTTCTCATCCGACCACCCACACACACCACACAGACTGCTTCCTTATAGCTGGACTTTTATCTTAAAAAAAAAAGAAAGAAAGAAAAAAAAATCCTAAACATTCACCTTGACCTTATTTATGACTTTACGTGCAAATGTTTGACCATATTGATCATATATTTTGACAAAATATATTTATAACTACATATTAAAAGAAAATAAAATGAGTCATTATTTTAAAGATAAACTACAGCCTTTTCATCTTATTCCTGTTCCATCATTTTCTGTTGAGATTGGGGGGGTAGAGTGGACATCACAGGTGGTAACTGGATGTTAAAAATTGTAGGGGCAGGAGCCAAGTGATGGCAGAGAGAGATGCTAATTGCCAGGATGGATTGTTTTCCATTTTTATTTACTGTTAACAAGGACGCAGCACCCTCTCCCATCTGGATGACACATGCCTTGCAGAAGCAGTGGGATGAAAGGAGTAGGTCAGATGAAAGAATTTGGCTTGGGACTTCTGGCCCATCTTGGTTTTGCTCACCTGTTGTGGTGTGTGTCAGAGCCTAAGCCCAGTGTGAAAAAAGAGGTCTCACCTCTCAAAAACTTGTTATCACCCTTGCCTTTATACCCCAGAGTATTTTCAGTCCTGGCAGCTATCTTTGTGTTTTTGAACCAAATCCAATCCTTAACATACACTGCCTCCTTTCAAATAGTTTGTGTGTGTGTGTGTGTGTGTGTGTGTGTGTGTGTATATGAGTGTGAATGTGTGTATTTTTTCCCACTCTCTTTAAGACAGGATCTTACTATGTAGCCCTTGCTGTTCTGGAACTCATTGTGTAGACCAGCCTGATTCAAATTTGCAGAGATCTGCCTGCTTCTGCCTCTCAAGTGCTAGGATTAAAGGTGTCCTTTTTTAAAAACTTTAATTCTTTTAAACTGGATTTTATCAAATAAAACAAGTAATAGTCCCTACCTTGAAAAGGTTTAGTACTACTACATTCTTTATATATAACATGCGGTAGGATTCTCTATTGTTACATGACTGCTTACTTTTGTCCCTTCCCCACGTGGACCCTTTTGTCAAGTTCAGAATTCCACCATTTTGCTACCAGAAGGGGAGCTGGCAGAGGGATGAGATACTGCAGGGACAAAATTTTCAAGTGGCCCCTAAAAGTGTTCTGCTATTTCATGGACTCTATTGAGGCACGACTCTCACCTTTTGTCTCTCCGATACCTCCTCCACCATCCTCCAGAACCAGCTGGCATGGGCACCATCCTGTGGAGCTGAAATTTGCAGAAGGGGTTCCTCAAGGAGAAAGACTAATTGGGTGGCAGAGTGCAAAGAATGCTCTCAGCTGGAGACGTAGCCCTGTAGCTCAGCTGGCAGAGGGCTTGCCTAGCATTCCGGACAGCTTGGGTGTGATTCCCTGCCCGAGGCAGGGTGTGGTGGACGAGGTGCTGTGCACACCTGTGATCCTAGCTCCAGTAGAGGCTAAAGGAGCAGAGGTTGAAGGTTACACAGTTACACAGCAAGTTCCTGACCAGCCTGGGACAAACAAGACTTTGTCAAGGAAGGAAGGAAGGAAGGAAGGAAGGAAGGAAGGAAGGAAGGAAGGAAGGAAAAGGAAAAGAAGACATCAGTGTCCTTAGAAGTGGGAGACTCCTTCAATTAAGGACAGGAAAAGCTTTCTAAAAGGATGTGTTCATGGGAGCTTAGGGAAACAGAGGAGATGCCTTTGCCTTTTCTCGTTACCAACGAATTAGTCCTGGTCAGCTCAGGCGCTTATGTGTCCATTTGCTCTGGTAGGCTTGAATGGATTTGGAGTAGAAACCAAACCGCATGGATCCTGATCCTCTGGGAAGGGCCAGGAGGAGCACATCTCTCCATTTCTGCCTTTCTCTCTGGAGACGAATGTGGTATTGCTGTCTGGGAGGGGTGTCAAGCAGACAGTACAGGGCTGGCTTAGCCCTTCTGGGGTGTCAGGGTGTAAGCATCTCGGCTTTTACACACAGGGAGTCAGATGGATGAAGCCAGACTCATTTTTTTTTGTTTTGTTTTGTTTTGTTTTTAATTCCCGAAGTCCTACAGTCCTGCAAAAAGGAGCAGCTTAGTGGAAACCAATAAAAATAGAAGCGGGGTGGTTGCCAAAGCCCCAGCTCCCTGGAGAGCGCAGGTGGAGAGAGGAGATCAGAGCCCGGGGCAAAGGCAGCAAGACTCTGCAGCTCCTCCTAACCCTGCAAAGTGGGATCTTCTCACCACTCCAGCCCCACAGGTCTCTGCCCCTTTGAGTAAAGGTGTGGAGCCTGAATCAAGCACTGGAGCAGCCCAGTGTAGATTCTCTTTCCAGAGGCCTCATTTTGCTCTGCCCATTCAGCAACTCTCTTGAGAAACCTGTGTCATTGAAAGAGGCCTAGAACTCCAGCGCTTGAACCAATGGTCCTAGCCTGGTGGCTTGTGGTGCTCAGGTCATTTCCTAGCAAGCGCTCCCCTACACCCCCCCCCCCCGCCTCCTTCTGCTGGCTTATTTTCAGGAATGGATAATGTTGTTTATTTGTACAGCCAAATATTTGGTCTGGGGAATTTACCGTGAAATTCTGTGAATTGCATATACCTAGTTAACAAAATAGTCCAAGTGCCACAAATGTCAGCATGGACAACAAGGCGCCATGATCGGCTTTAACCCTTTGGACTCTTGTTTGAAGCCCAGTGCGGAGGCCTGGGGGAGATGGATTTGAATGTGAGGAAAGTGCCTAAATTAGGGTTTGCCTTAGACTCGGCCCCAGGACCTTCTGAGAGTTTGGATGGAGCTTGGCATTTTCCCCCTTTTAGCATCCCTACCCCCTAGAGAGATGATTCCAAGACTCGATTCCTGCCCACCCTTAAACTGGAACCGGCTTCCTTGGAACTTACGACAGAAAAAAAAAAAAGCGTTTGTGTGGGGGCTTCCGTTGCGTAATTCGCTCCGAACCTGCCAGGTGACCTGCTGGCTTTGTTTTCGGTCTTCATTCCACGCCCTCCTTGCCGCGGGGCAGCGGCAGCGGAGCTGGCAGACCCCTTTGGTCACCCCAGGCTTTGGACGGACCTCAAGATTCCGCCCCGCGGTTGCCTCCCGCCCGCTCGCGCTGCAGGCCGGCGGCGGGGACACCAGGGGGCGTCCTTCCCGCCCCGCCTGTGCCGCCCCGCGGGAGCGAGCCCCCGGTGGCACACAGCTGCCCAGGACTGGTGTTTCAGGTCCCCTAACCCCAGCCCACCGCGCGCCAGGCTCATCCAGACGCGGAGACGCAGCCTAGGACAGGCGGTTCTGATTAGCGAACCCTGGTCCTTAGGGCTGTTGCTCGGCATATTTAACGTGAAATGGGGTCACTCGGCCGCTTAGAGCTGCAGAGACTGGGGCTCGGGGGAGAGGAGAAGGCTCAGCGTGTGGAGGGCTGAGAAGGGTTGGAGATCTTGAAGGGATCTCCGTGGGAGCAGAGCCGGGTGGATTACAGAGTGAGCTCTTGACATTGAGCTCATGGGGGTCAGCACGCTACAGTGACTTCATGGGGACCTGCGTTATCTTGGGAGCAAACATACCGACGGAGGATGCTATGCTATGAAGCCCCAGCTGGCCTCCGCTTCCCGGGGGCATCCAGAACTTAAGGTCCCGGCTAAACTTCCTAGAGAGCCTGGCCTTAACTCTTCCCAAAGATAGCAGGCAGGAAGGAAACAGGTAAGCGCCAGTGAGCGGATTTCTTTCAGAGAGGAGGTGCCAGCTTCATAGTGCATGATACCAGCAACCCAACTGACTCCCTCTGGAAGCCCGGGCACCACCCCGCTTTCCCCGCAAAGGCCCTGGAAAGGAGAAGAATTTTCACCCTGAGGCCCCGGTGTGCAGCACAAACCTTACACTCCCCGCACGCACGTTCTCTTTCAGAATGAAAGAAAGCAGAACAATGTGAAGGACTCAGCATTCCGGGCATCAGAAGACCATTGGTTCTCCGGCAGGTTTCAGGATGCCTGCCGCAGATCCCAGCCAGCCCTGGTGCTCAGTGTGAGGCTTGCTGTGTGAGCCAGCCTAGCACAGTTCAGAAAACTAGAACTAGAAATAAAGTGTAGGTTAGGAAGGACCCAGGGCCAAGGTGAGAGGGTCCATTCACCTATCCACTTGACACCTAGTGGCCCGAGGGTAAGAACCAGCTCCTAACTGTGACTCTAAGCAGCCATTGGTAAGACGATGCCCGCCACGTGTTCCTTAAAGCATTTATGGAAGTTTCCAGTTACCTTTGCTTTCCCTTCCTTCAAAATGGCCCCTGAAAGTGCTGACTGCAAATCCATAAATGTTATGTGTTATGCTGCCCAGATGAAAGTACTCAGAAAATATAAGGTTATAAAATCCAGAAAGGCTTACTTTTAAAATGTAAAAAAAAAAAAAAAAAAAAAAAAAAATGTTCAGTGAGGAAGGGGTGACAAGATGGGGCAGTAATTTGCTGAGATTTTACTAATGAGAATCTCTCTGGTCTTGCTTTCCCAGAGTCTTGCCACATTTTCTCAAGAAACTGTGATTTCTTTTTAAGTTTACATAACTTGATTTCTACCTAAAATATTTAAAACAATGAAGCCTCTCCGTCCCAAATCCTTGAACTCCTAAGCCAAGGAGCCTTAGCAACACTTTGGGGCATGATTTTATTATAACTTTAGTATGCCTCCCATTCCCAGTTTTACGAACTGATGCCTTGGCCAACACCTCACACTGAACATCAGGGCTGGCTGGGATCTGCGGCAGGCATCCTCAGTTCCTGGAGGGAGAACCAATGGTCTTCTGATGCAAGGAATGCTGAGTCCTTCACATTGCTCTGCTTTCTTTCATTCTGAAAGAGAACGTGCGTGCGGGGAGTGTAAGGTTTGTGCTGGGTAGAGGCAGAAGCATCAGTAAGAAGAAGAAGAGGAGGAGGAGGAAGAGGAGGAGGGGAGGAGGAGGAGGAGGAGGAGGAGGAGGAGGAGGAGAAGAAGAAGAAGAAGAAGAAGAAGAAGAAGAAGAAGAAGAAGAAGAAGAAGAAGAAGAAGAAGAA
>NW_026591918.1:1312592-1403275 GCF_907164565.1 Psammomys obesus | reverse complement strand
AAGAAGAAGAAGAAGAAGAAGAAGAAGAAGAAGAAGAAGAAGAAGAATACTGATAGTTTGTACACTGGGGCCTCAAGGTGAGAATATTCTAAAGGGTTTAAGCCCTCCTTACTAAGCTGCTGGACTCCATCGCTTTCTTCTGGAATCATTTCTCTTCCCTGAAAGTAGCAGCAACTGACAGCTGGAAATGTGGCTCAGTAGAGAGCATGCACTGTGTTCAAGGTTCATGTTAATTTAATATTTTAATCCTTGTCATTCGGTTTTCAAAGCAGTTTTTTCCAATAGGAAGGCCTGAGGGAAGGGCCCAAAGACACAGAGAGAGAGACAGAGACAGAGGGACAGAGACAGAGGGCAAGAGAGAGGAGGAGGAGGAGGAGAGGAGGAGAGGAGGAGGAGGAAGAGAAGAAGAAGAAGAGAAAGAGGAAGAAAATGGAGGAGCAGGGCTGGAAGGGGAGAGGAGACTCCCCAAGCCTACTTCCTTGAGTATTATATTAGTTGTTACGTGAAAATCATTACCTGCCCCCTTTTAAGGACCAACAGTGTTATAGCTAGTACCTCTGAATCCAGCTAGAATCCAGAGATGGAAAAATGCAGCTCCTCCTGAAAGCTGCCTTATGATGAATGCCCTTCACTTTGTCAGTGAAAGCTGTGAAGCCCAAAGTGTCCAGCCGCAGCAAGCACAGGCTGAATGGAGACTGTAGTGGATCAGCATACAAGCTTTCAATCCGGTTGGTCAGTTGCAACTTCTTGTCTTTTATGTTTCTAGTCTTTACTTAAAATGATCTGTAAACAAGCCTTAGGAGAAAGCAAATTTGCGTATGCCACACCATCTTAAAGCAAATCTTTGGACTTTGTGCTCTCCTTTTTACACATTTCAGGTGCAGGGTTTATTCTCTACTGTTACTTCTTAATTTCTGGTCAGGGCTATAACCTTTATAGACACTTAACCCCTAGCTGTGCGATCGATGCCTGTGTTAATCTGGACACTCTCTGCTCCTCTTGTGGGTAGTAGGCTGAGTACAGAGTTCACATTTCTAACCTTTGACATTTTTAAAGCATCCTGGAAATGCTACTGCACATCATCGTCAAATCTCTTAGTGAATTCCTAATGGCTTCTCCAGGCTTAGCCTGTTCACTGTGGAGCCATTAATAAGCAGAATGTTAGTGTGTGTGTGTGTGTGTGTGTGTGTGTGTGTGTGTGTGTGTGTGCGCGCGCGCGTTTTAAGTACCTGAAACTTAGTTCAGGTGTTTTTCTTGGCAGATTTTGTTGGCAACTTTGAAACCACATGATTTGGTCTCTATAAAGCATTTTCCCTGGACAAAGTCCACTGTGACTGACCTGAGAGGGAGAAACACACTAGGCGTGGCTGAAAGCCCTCAGCACTCACTGACTTCACCTTCATCCTTTATGTTCTTTTCCTGATTTCTTAGTTTTTCTTGGACATTAAAGGCAGTGACAAGGGAGCCAGGTTTAAAGAACTGCAGTAATTACCAAATTGCCACTTATTCAAATGGGGTAGGCTATTAGGCTTCTATCAGATTGACCTTGAACACTGTCAACCTTCAGATCCAGTTGGCTAGGGTCAGGCACCAATGTCCAGGTGCTGCATAGCTTCCATGAGCTTCTTTTGTGTGCCATCATAAGGGCAGACAAAAGATGTTTTTCCAATGGGACTACCTCTTTATGAAGCCTGACCCTCAAAGAAGCAAGCTAATCTAAGTGATTTTTGAGGTTTTAGGCCACTAAGGGGACTTTCCTAGCAGGTAGAACTCATTTGTTCAATGGTACCTTAGAAGAATTCATTTACCTTCAGGAGGTAAGCTCCTTTCATTAAAGTCCTTCACTTCCCCTAAGACCAGACTTGTTTGCAAACCAAAGCATTCCATTTAGCTGGAAAGCAGGGCGTGGGGCTGCTGGCAGTGAGGCGCTCATCAAAAAAAAAAAAAAAAAAAAAAAAAAAAAAAAAAAAAAAAAAAAAAAACAAAAAAAAAAAAAAAAAAAAAAAAAAAAAAAAAAAAAAAAAAACAAACAAAAAAAAAAAAAAAAAAAAAAAAAAAAAAAAAAAAAAAAAATAGCAGTGTAGTAAGTGAGCTTTATCAAACTTTTCCTCCCCTGACCCCCGAACCTCAGGCTCTTTTGCTCACTATCTTGAGACCAACATGCTTTTCAGGAGGAAAGAGGTATAGGACTGAGCATGTAGCTGCCAAGAGGACAGTTTTACTAACGTTGTAGACTTGCAGGTGAGAGCTGGGAAAACAAACAGCGAACTCCACCAGCGTCCCTCTTCTTTTTCACAGACTTATTCACACACTCGAACACACACACACACACACACACACACACACACACACACACACACACCCCATAACACAGATACGTCAGGAAGGAGCTTTTTGCTACTTGGTGCCTCTTTGCATGGAGTCAGTTTAATTCAATGTCTGCTTGCCACTTGGCTGCTCTGCTTATTCTGCTAGAACTCATCGAGGCTTCAGTCCTGGTCTCTGGGGGCCTGCACTCATGAGTGGGCTATTGTTTATTTGCTTGTCACTTAGCGAGTCTCCAGAAATAGCTCATAACTTATTTTCACTAAATACACCGCACCTTAGAGACCCCAAAACATAAATAAAGGGTACTTTTCAACATTCTAGGAGACTGACACTCCGGGAGTCGAATTAATGTGGGGTCTCACTGGTAGCTCCTTGAACATCTGTTCTTTCCAAGCGGGGAGATTAGTCACAGGAGTCTGAAGGAAGAAAACAAAGCTTTGATAAGCTCTTCCAGGCAAGGAACAACCACGAAAGTGGAACACTTAACCTTCAGAGCCTCTGTGGACCGATCTGCTTCTGGCAGAGTCATCCTAAAGTCTCTTAGTGCTTTGTGATCCGCTTAATGACATGAAGAAAAGGAAGTTGAAGAAGACCCTGGAGGAAGAGATTACCCCAAGTGGGATAAAATGACCAGGGGCCTGCCTTGCAGTGTTTGCTCCGGGAGACAGGACTTGATAGGGGGGAGCTGGCAGAATCTGCAGATCTGCAGATTTCCTGAGGGGACGTCACAAAGAAAATGTGTTCCAGTTGGTGTTTGAACCAGACTGAAACTTCAACAGATAGAGAACATACTTAAAAAAATAAATAAATAAATAAAAGTGGCAGGGCATTGTAGCACACACGTTTAATCTCAGCACTCAGGAGGCAAAGGCAGGCAGATCTCTGTAAGTTCCAAGTCAGCCTGGTCTACAAAGGGAGTCCAGGACAGCCAGGGCTACACAGAGAAACTCTGTCTCGAAAAGCAACAGCAGTCAAAAAACAAAACAAATCTCCGTGTAATGTTGGAACTTCCCTCTCTCCTTCTCTTTCTCCTTTCCTCCCTCCCTCCCTCTCTCTCTACCTTTTTTCCTTCCTTTCTTCCTTCCTTCCTTCCTTCCTTCCTTCCTTCCTTCCTTCCTTCCCTCCTCTCTTCCTTCCATGTAGATTTGAGATAAATAAAAGGAAAGATTATGACTTTCATAAATGAAAATGCTCCCTAGATTAATTTAATGAGACACTAATTATAATCTAAAAGTCTGTCATGGAGCATGAAAGCTGCTCAGACAGGCCAACAGAGTGGGGAAGAATAGACTGGGCTGAGATGGCACGATACAACAATTTAAAGGTGTATCTTTAATAACTTTGAAAGATGGGGTTGATAAGTGAAGGAGCAGATAGCCGAGAGGTAAAACACAAAACATTTTAGAGCTTCCCTAGACAAACTAGAAGAAATGCACAGTCCAGCAATCACTGAGCCCTGCTTCTCGGTCAAGGTGTTGTACACAGATCTGCATGTTATTAAACAGGCTGGGCAGGGTGGTGCAGAGGCAGGCAGGTCTCTGAGTTTGAGGCCAGGCTGGTCTACAGAGTGAATTCCAGGACAGTCAGGACTGCACAGAAACCCTGACTTGGAAAACCAAACAACCCCAACCCAACCAACCAAAAAACAAACAAACAAACAAATAAACAAAAATAAAGAAGTCTCTAAACAGATTAAAGAGCGAAACATATAGAAGATCATATCTGGGGGCACAGGAAGGTTGAATTGCCTCTTATCCACACATTTAACATCATTGGAGAGGTAAAAACCTGGACAGCATTGTAAACATTTAAAATGTAAAATATAGTGAGAGTATACACAAAGGCATAAAACATGGTAAAATGGTAAGTACTGACTGTAAGATAAGCAAACTATGGCTTTAGTTAGGAAGGTTGATGGTAAACTAACTGAAGAGGAGCTTTGGAGAAGAGGTTGGCAAAGCCCAAGTGATGACTATCTTCAGGTACAAGATAGCTGTTCCCCTCTGCAGTTATCGGCAGTGCATGCCTGGAAACACTGAGAGGTGGTGCGTAACCCACCTAAAAACTTACGGTTAACATCCACCTTTTCAAGGCTGGGAGGAGTCCTACAGTGAGGGCCCAGCTGAAACTGCTCAGCCCAGGGACACCCAACTCACCTACCCCCAGGGCTCCTGTCAGTCCTCGGAATTTCAATTCTTCAAGGCCAATGAAGCCTGGCTAATAGCTCTCTCTCTCTTTAAGGAGACTTGGCATCAGTTTTCTCTTGTCCGTCTACACACCAGCCACACAGGTATTTGGTTTGTTCTGTACCTACCATGTAGGTGTTTTTTTTTTTTTTTTTTTTTTTTTTTTTTTTCTGTTTTAGCAATTCATGGCTGCTGTGCCCCTTGGCTAAAAGGATCCTTTACAAGAGCTCCACAAAGATCCATCCCACCGTGTTGATCAATTTTCAGCTCAACTGTATATCCCTATAGGTGCTCTTCAAAGCTTTGTTCTAACACCGCCCCCCCCCCCCCCGCCTACCCACAGGCTCGGCCGTGTGATTTACAGTCTTGTCCATTGAACGTTAGGACGGGGAGATGGCCCCGTTGGTAAAGCGCTTGGGGCACAAGCGTGAGAGTCTGTTAGATCCTGGGTACCCACCTGGAATAGGTATATGCTTGTAACCTCAGTCCTAAGGAGGCAGAGACATAAGGACACCGGGGTCTTGCTGGTCACTGGTCAGTTAGAAAATCGGTGATAGCGAGGCTGAGTGAAAGATCCTGTCTCAAAAAGTAAAGTGTAGAGCAATACTCTGGCCTCTGGCCTGACACTCCCCACCCGCACGCAGGCACGCAGGCACGCAGGCACGCAGGCACGCAGGCGTCCCTCTTCTTTTTCACAGACTTATTTACACACTCGAGCTCGCGCGCGCACACACACACACACACACACACAGACGCACACGCATGCATACAGGCACTCTTAGGAACGTTTCAGTACTTTCTATTTTTGCATGTATATGAACACGAACATGTTTCTTCTCTTTTTGGCAATGAGTTTGACATTGCCCTAATCTTGGCTGCAGCAGCCTATCTTTCAAAGTACCTGCCACAAAAAATAAATATAATTTCATTCAGAAAGAGAGAGAGAAGAGAGAAAGGGAGGTGAGAGGAGAAAAAGAGGATAGAAAGCATATTATAGACCATACTTCATACATTGGGAAATAACCGTGTTATGCCAAAGAAAAGTGCAAATGTTAAATTATCTAATGGTCTCCTAGAAAAAAAAAAAAAAACCCAAAAGCCACACTGTTGTGTCACCAGTAGGTTTGTAGTGACCCTGTGAATTAGCACTTCAATTAGCACAACTCAAGCAAAGACTATGCTAAACACTCCTGTGATCACACCCATCGGTTGTGGCTGTTTCAGTAAGCGGTTCCATTTATTTGTTTTCTGGAGCATAAGCAACTTGAAATAAGAACTATAAAATTGCTTATGTGTTTTGACATCTGAAGAGTAAACTTTTTTTCCTCGAGAAATTGATATTATAGCAAAAGACTGAAAACACTTTCTCTGTGCTATTAAAAGTCGCCAGAAATGGCATCGACACCCAGACTTGTGTTTATCAAGCCATGTTAAGTGAAAAGAGCAGAACAGCAAAGCATGTGCCTCCTGATTATTATAAAAACACACACTCATCTACTGAACAGCTAAATACGAAACTGCGTTAGCACGAATTGAGCCTCATCTGCCTCTGCCTTGCCTGAGTAACGTAAAAAAAAAATTTTGACAAAAAGACAAGATTGGTGCTTGTCGGCACCGGGGAGAGAAAACCGGTTTTGGACATGCTTTAATTTGTCTGAGGTCAAGAGAGGAGACATAACTATCCTGAATTAAAGACTGTAAAGCTTGCCTCATTTGGCCTCAAGATAAGTTTGTGCTTGGGGTCCCAAAGACATTGCTACTTCTCAGCTACTTCTGCTTCGTTATCCTCAAGGTCCTTCTCCAGGCAGCGTGCCTCCGCGTGACAGAGTATCTGTGCTAATTAAGGTGCATTAGTATAAATTACATGGAACACATTAGTTTCTAGACCTTGAATCTATTATCTTTGTTCTGTCACAGAAAGTTAACAAACAAATGCTTTAGAAAAAAAGACTAACTGAAGACCAAGAGATTGGCCTCGTGTTTAGGGACGCTCTGAGGTCTGGTTGCCGGCAGGACGGTAGGCTGCCAGGCTGCCTACCCGTAGCCAGGGCTGTTTGATCTGTCACGTGAGCGTCCATCGGTCTGTACGTGAGCTCTCGGAGGAACCGTGGTAAAAGGAGAACTGTTATGTAATTACAGCATCCGAAGCGTCCGACGCGCCTCCCAGCCTAGCCTAATAGTTTGTACTGTGAAGTGGGCGTCATGAGGATAGTGAGAATTAATTAATGTTTATGAAGACGTGTCCAGATTCATGGGAGGAAGGTACTTTACAGGCGAAGTGGTTTAGTATTTGGGAGGAGACGTCTTCTTCTTCTGAAACTGCAGGATGGAGCTGGTTGGGTAGAAGTCTTGTCATTTCAAAGCCAACACTCACTTTAATTTTTTTTTTTTATTTTTTTTGAAAATTTGAGCAAATTATATACCTTATGAGTCAGAATCATCTGGAGTGTTTTGTCCCCATAAAGCCTAAAGAATTGATGTTTGACAGGGCTTAATGTGTGTCAGGTCGGTCACTCTCCTGAATGACACATAGTTGTTTGCCCAGCAGATGTGCAAGCATAGTATGTCTGCATAGTTTGAATAGCAAACAAACACCTATAAAATGTAATACTTTGTCGTGCAGGAACAACTTAGAACTGAGCACATTTGTATTAGTCAAGTATAATGTTTTATCTTGTTTCACACTGTGGGCTGTTGAGATGGCTCAGCAGGTAAAGGACTTGAGTTTAATTATCAGGACCCACAAAAACGTGGAAGGAGAGATCAACCCCAAAAACGTGTCCTGTGACCTTCATACTCTTGTTGTGGCTTAGGGGCCTCCCGCACCTCCCACATCAACATAGATACAGTAATCAGAAAGGAAACTTTAAAAAATTGAAACATTTTATATTTTAAATATGATCACTGTACTTGCGCATAATTTTGATAGGCAAGCAATTCCTGTGTACTCTCTTATAAGAGTCCTTGGACTCTGAAGGCAGAAACACGTACGATTAAAGTTGCGAAGTTAAGATGCTTGTGACGTCATCGACGCCCTACATGGAGTTACACACAGACAACTTTTACTTAAAGTTTTCAATGAACTTGGCGGAACGGTGTCACGACAGTTCCCACCACGCATTCTATGTGCTGTGTGAGCACAGGCGGCAGAACTCTCTGCTCTCTGTGGCTGGTGTCTGAACAAGCATTATTATGCAGACATGGAAGCACTAGCCTATTTAATTTAAACTCTTCTTAAAAAATTTCTTTGAGAATGACCTTTCTTTGTAATTAAAAAAGAGGTGTAGTGTCCTTAATATTACCTTGCCATTTTCTTGTAAAAGATGCTTAACTTGGCAGTTTAGTATTCACAAGTGTTTCATTAGGTTAAACACCTTTAATCGTGGGCCTGCAAGACAAAAGGCCTCACACTCGGACTGAAGATCGTGGTATTGAACACGTCCATGCCAAACTTCAATTCTGCTGACATTTTGTTTGAGTTTCTTGACAGCTCTTTATATGTCTTTTGTAAACTGTGCCAATTATTTCCCTTTTAAAATTGCACTTTCAATATAAAAACTTTAGCTTGCCTATGAAGCTAGAGAAATATAAAATCATTACAGAGAGTTGTGTGTGTCAATACAAAGTAATTGACTATCAGAGTCACAGAGTACTTGAACATGGGTTTGATTGCACCACTCTTTAGTTAAGTGTGTGTGTGTGTGTGTGTGTGTGTGTGTGTGTGTGTGTGTCTGTGGCTGTGGATTGCACCTAGGGAGTTATGTGCTCTAGACTAGCCCTTTACCACTAAGTTCTGCTCCCAGCCCTATTTACATTAATTAGAACATTAATCTACAGCATTTACATGTTTCAAAATTAAAGAACGTTCTTAATACTATCTTTGGAATGCTTCCTAATGGGAGACTAGGCCAAAGATTCAAGAAAACCATGATTCTTCTAGGTGGAAAGTTGGAATATTCCTAGGAGAGAGAAGATCAAACAAACCAAGAGAAAATCCAGATGGTCCCTTTAATGGGATAGATTAAATCATAACAAGTAACTATTTAATTTTTTTCTTACACTTGGTCTATGTGATTTAGAGTCCAGAAAAGACAGTGAATATGATAGAGGATGGCAGAAAAGCAAATGGCCACAAGTAAGAATTTGTGAATAATCAACGTGGCACATCCACGTTTGCAGGTGTTGACGATGGGCAGGCGAGGGTCAAAGTACCAGGTGATGACATCGAAGGTGTGAGGCGGGCATTCTGGGAAATTCAGAGTTGACTGAGATATTTAAATAAAATAATAAATGCATATTTAAGTAGGAAATTAACCAGTATGACAGCTCTTTAGTATGCAGCAATCCTCAAGTTTATCATAAATTGTCTTCAATGTAAGCATCTGTAGAACAAGGGAAACTTGAGCTTATCTTTAAAGGTTTCCCACTAGGTGCTGCATGGGCTCTGTGTTTGTGCTGTGCTTTGTTCATAAGTGTTGAGCCTAAGCTATGATGGCCGCTGTTAAGGAAGTTTAGTTGGAGTTAGTGTGGGCTTCCACCATGAGAATGAGATTCATAACTTTTTAAAAAGAGGACAAGATTAGAGGCTTTTGTCCTCCCCTCCTCTGTTCCCTCCTCCCCTTCTTTTTCCTCTCTCTCCTCCTTCCTTTCCACTTCTCTCTCCCTCTCCTCCTCCCTCCTTCCTTCCTCTTGGTCAAATGAGGACCTAATAAAAATGTTTGTCAGGAAACCTGGAAGATGTTTTCTCCAGCTACCAGATCGGCTGGCGTCTTGAATCTCTAACTTTCTGCCTTCCAGAACTGTAAAGCTCCCAGCCCCTCTTCCCCTGACGCGTGGCAGTTTGTCATGGCAGCTCAAGCTCACTAAGACTGACCCTCTCAGAAGCATCCTACCTGTTAGACCTGACGTGGACTCAAGACGACCATCTCTTCCAGCATTCTTAGCTTATATTGGTTTTTTTTCCAGGTGGATTTGTTATTCAGGTTCCTTCTGAGATTCAAATAATACTGAATTATTTAGGGCAGTTGTCTGTGACTGTGCCACAGAAGGGGAGGAACAGATTTGGTAAATTGACACCTTGACCTTGCCCCTGAGCGGACAATGCTAAAACCAACTTAACTAACTGGTCACAGACCTAAGCAGATGAGCTTGGTTGACGGAGAGGAAGCAATAAATTATGTTTGTATTGACCTCAGTAAACCTTTTAATTCTTTTCCACATGATATAGTTCTCAACAAATTGGGAAAATATGGTATAGAGTCTAGGTAATTGCACCACGGCAGATCAGTGCTGAGGCCTGCAGCGAGGGTTTCATGCCTTGGAGTGCTGGAACGGCCTTCACCTGTAGTTAATGAGGGGGAAGGGCTCTTTCTCCTCCACGGTGATGAGGGAGACATAGCTAATCCCAATGTGACTTGAGGAGACTTGAAGGCCAGTGTAGCATTCTCCCGGAAGCTGCTCTTTCTGAATGAAATATTGAACACACTTATCCCCTTTGCATCATTCATGTGGCTCATGGTTGCAGACAGTTCAGTGCAAGTCTTCTTTTGTCTCCACCTGTCCAGCTGATGAGTCTCTTAGTCAAACTCTTAGCTGTAAAGGGGAATACCCTAAAATGTATTGGCTACCAAGTCAAACATCTAAGCAACTGCTGAAACTCTTGAAGTCATTCACTCAGCAAGCTGCTGGGTGGCTCCCTCTGTGCTGGCTCGGCCTGAGGCTGAAGTTCAGCCTCACCCCAGAGGTGCACAGTCTACTGAGGGCACTGACATGAGCAACCATCATGGTGATATTCATTCCTGAGTGTTTCTACCACATATCACCACAGACAGTGGTTTCCACAAGAGAAATTGATTTTCTCACACTTCTAGAGGCTGCAGTCTAAGAGCAAGATGTTCTCAGGAAAGGTTCTTCAGATCTCCGTCTCTGACTCACATATAGCCTCATTACTGTGTTCTCTTGCGGTCCGTGCGGTCTGAGCGATCTCTGTGGGTAAGAGTCTCATGCATCTCCTTTCTTAAAAGAATACACGTTAGGCTGGGTATGGTGGCCCAAGCCTTTAATCCCAGCACCTGGGAGACAGAGGCAGCCTGATTTCTGTGAGTTCGAGGCCAGCCTGGTCTACAGAGCAAGTTCCAGGAAGGACAGGGCTATACAGAGAAACCCTGTCTTAACTGCCCCTCAAAACAGGAACTCAATGACTGGCTCTTTGGCCTCCCCACCCCCCAAGGGAGGAGCAGTCCTGTTAGGCCACAGAGGAGAGCTTTGCAGCCAGTCCTGAAGATACCTGATAAAACAGGATCGGATGAATGGGGAGGAGATTCCCCCTATCAGTGGACATGGCAAGGGGCACGGTGGAGATGAGGGAGGGAGGGAGGGACTGGGAGTGAATGAGGGATCGGGACACGGCTGGGATACAGAGTTAATAAAATGTAACTGATAAGAAAAAAATAAAATTAAAAAAAAAAGAATACACATTAGGTAAGTGCCTACCCTAAAGGCTTTGTCTTTGCCTCCTCCTCCTGCTTCTCTTGTTCCTTACTCTGCTTCTCTTTCTACTCCTCCCTGCTTTTCCTGCTTCTCCTCCTGATCCTCCTCCTTCTCCCCAGCTTTCTCTCCCCCCCCCCCCATACAGCCCTGTACCAAACCCTGGGCCTGGCAAATGCTAAGCAAGTGCTCTATTCCTGAACTTCATTCCCAACCTCGAAAGATGTCACTTTAACTTAATTGCTTCCACGTCCAAACGGAAACCTATTCTGAGGTGCTGAGGCTTGGGGGCTTCAATATATAAATTTTGAGAGGGTCACAGGAATGACTCGATGGTGGAGATAAGTGTTAACAGAGGTATGGACAGTTTTATGTGCATTCAGACATTATCTTGGGACCAGGACAAAGATCAGTTCTCAGAATTACCAGAGTTGTAAAGCAGGTGTGACTTTGGCAAGCCAGAGATAGAACCGTGCCTTAAAGACATGACCTATTTGAAGAAAATGCTAACTCTGAAGTGTTTTAAGGTGGGGCACTCATTGGCCTCTGTTCCAGATTTACAATACCTGTTTGACCCTTAAAAGAATTCATGTTTGCAATTCCTTGCTAAATCCATCAGCAGGATTTGGAAATAATTTCTAAACCATCCCATACCTTTCCAAGCCTCCCAGCTCATGGAGTCAGCAAAGCACGTCATGCATGCTATACCTAAATATTATGGTCCAAATGTCATTTGTTCCTATCTTTCTCCTTAGCTGTTTTCATTTACTTGCTCTCCCATTCAACCAAAAGTAAGTGGGCTCACGTTTGGTTCAAGCTGTTCCTTCAGCTACTTTAACACTCAGCTAGCTTTGAAACCTGCACTTTATGTCTTCCTTTTCCCTCCCTCCCTCCTTCCTTCCTTCCTTCCTTCCTTCCTTCCTTCCTTCCTTCCTTCCTTCCTTCCTTCCTTCCTTCCTCCCTCCCTCCTTCTTTCTTCCTTCCTTCCTTCCTTCTTTCTTTCTTCCCCTTCTTTTCTTTTTTGAGACATGGTGCCTCTGTGTAGCCTTGGCTGTCCTGGGACTTGCTCTGTAGGCCAGGCTGGCCTTGAACTTACAGAGATCCTCCTGCTTCTGCCTCCTGAGTGCTGGGGTATCCACCACTGCTGCCCAATTTTCCTTTTCTTCTTAAAATTGGATTTATGCATTTTATTTTCTTGGACAGTGCTTTCACTACACGAATTTGTGTATGCCATATGCGTGCTTAGTTCCTGTAGAGGTCAGATGCAGACAACAGATCCCCTGGAACTAGAGTTATATATGGTTGTGAACCATCATATAGGTGCTGAAAGTTGAACTAGAACCCTCTGCAGGAGTGCTCTTAACTGCTGAGCCATCTCTCCAGCACTCCTCCTTCACCCCTGTTTGTCCTGAGTAAGGCTTTCCTTGCTATTGTCAATTTATCTGTGTCTTCTTGCATCTTTTAACATTTATGATGATGATGGTGCTGGAGATCAAACTCAGGGCCTCAGACATGCTAAGTTCAGGCCTTTCCACTGAAAATTTCCCTGATCCTCTTCTTTTCCAATTTTAAATTGTTCTTGACTGTGACTATTGATAACAAGGCAAACCTCTGGTGACCCCTTAACCTTCAGCCCCATAGCCAGCTGGCACCTTCTCTGGGGATATCTAACTTAAAACAGCAGGAGGTTAGGTTTTGGTTGGTCCATTTACTTTGTGGGCAGGTGGTAGGCTTTCTTCATTTCAATATGGACAAGGTTACAGAGCTTTACTGTAAAGGAAGAGTGAAGGAGCAGCTTCTATTCAGATGTCTGAAGTACTCTATGATCATATCATTGCCCGTTCTTTTGTGATGTTTTAGAAATAACATCTTGCAGTGAAAATAAACAATGTTTTATAGAAAGTGTAAAAAGAGGGAGTGTTAGTAGTGAACAAAGAGATCAAGCAATGAGACTGTAGATTGTGAACTTGGCTTATCGAAGAGTAAAGACTGATGATCTGCTTTGCAGGAGTGTGGAGAGACGGACATTTTCACGTTATTGGTGTGGTATAAACTGACACAGAGCTTGGAGGATAGCTTGGTGTGAGTCATCACAATTTAAAATTCTACTTCTGGCAATTTATCTCAAATGCACACACACACACACACACACACATTTACTATGAATTATCACAGCATTATCAAAGACTGAAGAAAAAAATAAGTAGAAGGTTAAAGAAGTCTGGTTCAAAATCAGCATTGTGCATTCATACAACAGAACTGTAGCTGCCTATATAAAAATGGGTTGAGCCATGGACTACATGTTGGCATAGAAAGATATTTCAGTAAGTGTGTTGTCTACTGGATAGGCCAGTGTTGAAGACTGCTATGTAAAATATCCCTTTCATATTAAAGTGTGTAGGTGCGTGCATGTATGTGTGTGTATGCTATGTGCTTGGTGTGTGTGGTGTGTGTGAGTGTGTGTGTGCGCATGGATTGCGTGTGGTGTACGCGTGTATGGGTGTGTGTGGTGTGTGTAAGTGTGTGTGTGCGCATGGATTGCGTGTGGTGTACGCGTGTATGGGCGTGTGTGGTGTGTGTGAGTGTGTGTGTGTGTGCATGGATTGCGTGTGGTGTATGCGTGTATGGGTGTGTGTGGTGTGTGCTTGGTGTGTGTGTGCGCATGGATTGTGTGTGGTGTACGCGTGTATGGGTGTGTGTGGTGTGTGTGAGTGTGTGTGTGCGCATGGATTGTGTGTGGTGTACGCGTGTATGTGTGTGTATGGCATGTGCTTGGTGTGTGTGGTGTGTGAGTATGTGTGTGCGCGCATGGATTGTGTGTGGTATGTATCTGTATGTGTGTAGATGGCATGTGTTTGGTGTGTATGGTATGTGAGCATGGATTGTGTGTGGTGTGTATATATGTGCAGAGAGATGATATGGCTGAATGTTCAGCATATTCACAATAATAATGGCTGGAAGAAATGGCTGGGGTAATTTTGACTGATTTAGAGAATTTTTTATGTTGTAGTGTCTAAATATTTTCAATATGATGTCTTTATGACTAGAAAAGTTATCTTAAAAAGCTTGGATAAAATGTGCTTCTGCGATATTTTCCAAAAATCTCATTTAATACCTGATTTCATGAGAACTACTGGCTTAAATTAAACATTTTGATTTTGTATATAGGATGATTCTTGCATTTAAGATATTAGTATATTGAAAATTTCCCCTCAATAAGTATTAAACATTCTAATAGCTGTCAATATTCTAATAAATTAGGAATATGTAACAAATTCATCAAAGACAACTTTTATAGCCTGAATTATAGCTCCCCAGATTTGGGCACATGGCTGCTAACCTCCAATACCTCAAATATGACGGTATTTAGACAAAATTATCTTTAAATAAATTAATTGAAATAATGTTTTGGGCTGTGTCTACAGGCCACTCATATAGTGCTAGCCAAGTAAATTTGGGGACTTGGGTTCAATCCTTATCTCTCTCCCAAATCATTAATTAAGATTAAAAAAACACAACGTCCTATGGTTGGCAAATAGAAATGACTGACATTTTTATAAGATAGAAAATGTGAACACAGACCCATACAGAGAGGAGCTTAAATAAGGATGGAGGAGAAGGCCATACATAGGCAAGGAGAGAAGCCTCAGAGACAAAACAAAACAAAAAACCCAGCCCTAATGACATGTTGATCACAGGCTCTGGGCTCCTAGGATTATGGGAAAGTAGAGTTCTGCTATTGAGCTACATTGTGGTACTTTGTTACCAAAGCCCTAGCAAACTGTCTAGCAAACAAAACAAAACAAACAAAACAAAACAAAACAAAACAAAACAAAACAACCAACCAACCAACCAACCAACCAAACAAACAAACAAAAAAAACAGCCCAATGTGATAGTTGATGCCTTTGATCTCAGTTCCTGAAAGGCAGAGGTAGGTGAATGTCTCTGAGTTCAAGGCCAGCCTGGTCTACATAGCCAGCCTTAGGTCAGCAGGTTAACATAGTGACATGAGTCTCAGACCAAACCAAAACAAAAACCAAACAACCCTCCCAACAAAAATATCAACCAATTTCATCCATACTCTCCATTAGAATTCTTGTCTTGATTTAATAATATTTTTAAGTTACTTAAGTATACTTTATATGAACAATCTTGAAAAAAATTAAGCTACTCAAATTAGCAGTATGGTGTGTAGGTATGCGCATATGTATGTGTATGTATGTGTGCGTGTGTTCATGTGTGTGAGTATGAGTATATGTGTGTCTGTGTGTGTAGCAAGTACAACTTCAAAATGTCACACCTGTAAATGATAATCAAAGGTAGAAACCTAAAATTAACCTGAAGAAATGACCTAAGGCCACCCGGAGGGTGAGCCGGATTGAGCAAGGCTAGGTCGGTAGCAGCTGAGCTGCTCTGTTGCACTAATCAGAGGAAAATATTTGGCGTAGAAACACAGCCTCATCACAGTCGGTCTCAAAACTGAGGCACTGCTGTTTCGTTCCACGTAGTTTTGTAAATGTCGGTGACTCACAAGAGAAGGAGAAGCTCCCAATGCAGAGAACTTAAAAGCTGAGAAAAAAGGGAACTGCCCTTAAATTGGATATCCCTTGAACACTTGGAGTGAATAATGAAGTTCACACAGTACTTTTTATTTAACGATACCAGAAAGTTTCAGACAAGGATTTTTAGATTTTGGATTATAAAGGCTTATTGGGCGTTGAAGGGTTGACTAAAGATATGGTTAGCTACTTGATAGTTACAAAGTATGAAATCCTTTGAGCAGGGGAAAGTTACTTTTAGTTAACTGGGTCAGATCTTATGTATTTATAGGAAATGTTTCCATTTAAGACCATTGATACATTAATAGTTTCCAGGCACATTTTATGGCAGAGGCCAAGTTTGTTCTCTTTTGAACATCTAGGAAGGGATGTTTTTAAAGTAAGCACTTAGATTTGCCTGGATTTCATTTATAAAGCAAGGGTCTTAACTCTAAATGCCTCTGAAATCAGGCTATGCCCGGGAGGAGTGAACTCCCCAGAGATGACCTGCTCATCTTCCACGGAGGTTCTTTCTAAATCTCCGTATTTTGCCTGTATTTGTCTTTTTTGAAAAGCAGGGTGGGTGCAGCTCCTGGCTACCTCTCTCATCCTCCTGATTTGCGCCTTAGAGCCTGTGCTTTTCCTCCCGTAGTCCCTTGGAGACTAGTCCCTTGCTCATTAGGATTCTTTGTGGCAATGCTGCTGTGTGGGTCCATGACAATCTCAAAGCAGAGGCTGGACTGCCATCTTTAGTGCGCGTGATGAGACCTTCAGAAGCTGGGCGGGTTCCTTTAGGTGGAGAAAATAATTATGCTCCTAAGAGCAGGTCAACATGCCACCTTGCTCCAGCTCATTCAGTGTGTCGCTAAAGCCCCCTAGTGGCCAGGTGACCCTAGTCAGGTGCGGAGTGCCCCCTCTGGAGGAGGAGCCTACCTCTAAAGTCCTCTCTTCACACTTTTCTGGGCTAAGGCAGAAAAACTCTTACGTTTCCAAGGTAACCTGATTCCCAGGAAGCCTCTGGGAACACGGTCTATCTGCTTCCCATGATTCCAGGAGAAGGAAAGGCCAGAGCTCCTCCCAACACCCAAGCTGAGAACAACTTGGGTCTCTGAAGCCACTGACTGGTTCTCCAGAGTGGTGTTGGGAACTGACCTGCAGACTGTGGCCAGGCTGGGAGCCAAGTCCTGAGGTAGCTCCCCAGTCTTATCCCGTCTGTATGGCTTCAGGAGAGACACACCCACATCTCTAGACAGGAACCACGAGAAAGCTCAAAACATCCTTGGTACAATTATACCCACACACCTTGAGTAACTTTCTGTTGAAAACAGATGACGTGGGCCACTTCTATCAAGAACCCACTATGCTCCTAGAGCCCCCACTAGTCACAGCCATTTATTAAGCATGTGGCAAAAATACCATGTCCTCTCTGGTATGAGCAGGCGTCTGGCACACTGTGAGGGCATGCTTTGAGTTTTGGGGACTAATGAAGGTAATCAAATCAAGGCGGCGTCTCTATGTTTTGAAGGAGATTGTCTGGAGTTGTGAAAGATGCCCCTTTTAGTAAGTGTTATAAGATGCTATTCACTGTGCGTGAGGTGGGTAGGCAGCAATGTGGTGATGCAGAGGAGTCCGAGATATAATCAACGCCTGTGTCAGGGAAGAAATCATGCTTCCCCCGGAGACCACAAGCCCTCTTAGCCCTGTCCCCTTCAACCCATGCTTCAGGGCTCTACTTTCTCCAACCTGTCTTTTCTCTGCATTTGGACCATAACTCCATGGAACCTGTTATTGCTGAGATCATCATGGAGTGAGCTCAGTTTTCAGTTCAGGGCATCTTAATGGCTCCCTGAATAGCCACAGGCGTGAATAACCGTATCCTAACGGCTCCTTCTCTCCCTGCTTTTCCCAGTGCTTTCAAATCTGTGTTGATACTTCCCCTGTGATCTTTGTTCATGCTTTTTCTCTGGTTATTTTAATCATGGGTATACACTGAAGTACCTGGTAGGATGCACTTTTTTAAGGCACAAATATCCAAACTCCAGAAATTTACTGGGCTGCTGGTTTCTATTTTGAAAAAGAAAAAGAAAATTCTATAAGTGATTTTTTAAACGAAAATTTATTTATTCTCTCTCTCTCTCTCTCTCTCTCTCTCTCTCTCTGTGTGTGTGTGTGTGTGTGTGTGTGTGTGTGTGTGCTGTACCGTGCCTGTATGGAAGTCAGAGCACAACTCAGAGAAGACAATTTTCTCCTACTGCTATGCGTGTTCTTGAAATTTATCAAGCTTAAAGGCATCTGGCTTAGAGGCAATCCCTTATCTACAGATAGGAATCTTTCTTTTTTAAAGATTTATTTATTTTTATTTTATGTGAATGAATGTTTCTCGTACATGTATGAATGCACACTGCACATGTGCCTGGAATCCCAGGAAGACAAAAGAGGGCGGGTGATCTTCTGAAACTGGAGCTATGGTCAGTCATGAGCTGCCGGGTGGGTGCTGGAACAGAAGCTGGCCCTGGGCATGAACAGCAAGTGCTCTAAGCCACAGAGCCGTCTCTCCCGCCCAAGGAGCTGATTCTTGATGACGATACTTGTGAAGTTTTCCGCCGTTCTCCTGCCTCCTCCTTTATCTTATCTGACTTCTATAAGAAAGTAATATACTTCCAAGTAGAACCCGGCCTATCTTAAACAGAAGCCATGAGCCATCCCCCAAGTTTGCTTTTCTTCCATCTTTTTAGTCTAGTAAGTGATGTGATCATTCGTACATGTAGACAAAGGGCCATCTCCTTACCTCCTCCTTCATCCATGTTCTAGGAGGAACACCTAGTCTCAATTACTATTCCTGTGAGTCAGTTTTATTATATTTTAAAAATGTCTTCATTATATATTTACTATAAAAATCCATGTTAAATGATTAAAAACAACAGTTATCAACTCACCGCCCCCCCATGGCTTTTTCCTCCTGGCCTTTCTGCATCTTCTCTGCCTACTCTTTCACTGTCTTCAGGGTGAGCATTAAAGGAACATATCCAAGCACACTGTGCCTTCACATATAACCTTCGATAAGCTCTCAGTGCACCGGAATAAATATTCCAAGCCCCTGTAAAGCCTGGTCCCTTTTCCCATGTAGTTTTATTCTAAGTGATTTTCCTCCTTCTTGTTGGGGGGTCTTGTGCACTGTGTTTTCAAGATGCTGATCTCAGTGCCCTGAGACCTGGTTACTGCCCCGCCATGGGCATTGTTAACAATGCATGTTGAGCCATCTCCTGTATCCATGTGATGTAAGAAATGTTGCCCAGTTATCCCCAGTTGCCCGATAAAGGTGCTGACTGCCTGGGCTGGGCAGAAGAGAGGTAGGTGGAGCTTAGGTTTCCAGGCTTGGGGTTGGGAGACCACGAGGCAGGAGGAGGAGAGGGAGAAGAAGATACAGCAGGAGAGAGGACAGAGATGGAGAGGAGACAGGAGGTCGCTATGTGGTAACCAGGATCAGGTGGCCAAGAGCAGCTTGCTCTGAGGATTAGCCTGATGGAGCAGAAGAAGTCCAAATAGAACACGTACAAGTATTGGGATTTTGGATGGGAAGCGGAAAAGATAACTCAGAGGGTTGATATCTGCCCAGCTCTAGTGCCTTACAGCTTATTATAAATCTAACAAGGTTCTGTTTTCATCTGGATTCAAGCTGGTTTAGAAACAACTGCTGCCATAATAATTTCCTGCATTTAATTAATATGTACAGAACAATTAATTCATTTTACACCTTCTAGTCCCTTCTATGGTCATCTCTTACTGGGCCTCTTAAGTTTCCGTTAGATTCAAAGCTTTTTACACTTAATTTTCTTAGCCCAGTATTTTCTATCTTTTAAAGCTTTGCTTTTATCTTTTTTCTTCTTCTTTCTTTTTGCTAGTTCTGGAGCTTGAGCTCTGGGCTTTGTGCATCCCAGATTGCCCAGTGCCTTCAGCTCTTTCTGGGGCCAGTACTTGCAAATCCTATTTCACCCTGAATATTATTTCCTCTAGGGTTGGCTAGTGTTCCCCACTAGTCTGGGGGTCCTGGTGGGGCCTCTGGAAGCTTCAGTACTAATCACCACTGATATTCATCACATACATTTTTCTGCCTCTACTTTCCCAATAAATAATCCTCTGGTCCCCCCATGAGATAAAAGCTCCATGGCCACTTTATTTCGCAGTGTCATCAACTTCTAATATAGAGCCTTAACTTTGGCAGGTATTCTGTGTAGAAGGCCATGGACATCTGAGGAAGAATGGGTTTCGGACACGGCTGCGAGAGCTCAGTTAAAGCGTGCTTGCCAAACAAGAATGAGGACTTCAGCTCGGGTGGGCCCCCAGCACCCACACAAAAAGCCAGCACAATGGGGTGTGCTGTAATCCCAGTGCTGGGGAGGCAGAGAGAAGCGAACCTCTCAGGTTGCTGGCCAGCCAGTTTAGCTTACTTTCTGAGAACCAGAAATCAAGTCTCAGTGAAAGACCGACTCAACAAGACAGCAAGACAAAATCACAAAACCAAGGAGAGCTCTCTTGCAGAATGACCTCTGGCTCTGCGTGCACACCTATGCTGCACACCCAGTCACACAACATGAGTGTCGAAATGCTAGAAGAACACCTTTGAAGCATCCGTCGGCCTAGAAGATGAGCAGTGCCCGGTGGGTGTTTGAAGAGAAAGAGACTATTATGGGTCCCTTTCCAGGGGAGATTTCACACAGAGACAGCTGCTGTAGTTTTCGGATCGGAGGCGCTGCCACCCCTAGGGCTTGTGTACCGAAGGACCCCGCCCCCCCCCCCCCCCCCCCGCCCGTCCGCCCCCCCGCCCCCCCCCCCCCCCCCCCCCCATCAACAAGCCTCAGTTATTGAGCCTCTCTCCCAACAAGGCTCGTGTCCTGAAGGCAAGGCGTGGTGACAAGTGACTTGTGAGAGCACTAGCCTCATCAGCGCCTAACTCCATCGCTGGGCTCAGAACTCGGCATCATCGGGATATCCTGAAAGGCAGGAAGTGGGGCTCAGTTGATGAAAACAGGCCCTGCGCCATCTTGGAAGACGCTATCTCATCCCAGACTTCGCTCGATACGTCCTGTGCTGTTCCTGTGCACCAGGCACAGAGTCAGGGAGCCGAGTGTCTGTGGGCTGAGACATCTTAGACCAGGAGCCAAGGTCAGTCTTCTCTCCCTTTAAGTTGGTTTTTAGGTATTTTTGGTCGCAGCCACAAAAAAGTGAAGTTTTCATAGATGGGGAAAACAGGGGCAATAGCAGGGAGAGAGGAGAGACTACACCCGAGGCTTAGATGACCAAAGCAGTGACGCGGGGAGTTGATGACTCACGCTGTGCAATGGCTACAGAGACCAGGCCTGGGAGAGCGTCCCATCGGGTACCACAGGGAAGGCGGGACTGCAGCGCCACAGCAAGCAGCTTCAGCATGGCGAGAGTTCTGTGGGAGAGCACACCGCACGGCATCCTGTCTGCAGAGGCTACCGGAGTTCAGTCCTTCTAGCGGGGGTACTGCTAAGATAATCTTGTGGCTAAGCCAATTGCTAGACGAAAAAAGAAAAAAAATTAACTTCTTCGGTTCTTTTCCCAGACGGCTGTTACGGTTCAGTCGACTTCACAGGTATGCCCCAGGACTGCAAATGACTATTTCACATTTTGCTATGTAAACTAGTGACTCAGTATGTTGCTTTAGAACTAGATACGTGCGGTTTTGCTTCACTTGAGGAATTCAGTAAAGAACATACTTCATGTCAGCAGAGAGCCTCGTAAATCCACGTGAAGGACGCGACCAGACTCCCCTGCTAATCGTGCAGCTGCGCCGACTTGGTTTCCCTTTCCCAATGGGGAACTTCTCAAGTCTCCCCCACAGTCCTAGAAAGACAAGGAACAACCTTGCTGTCTTTTTCCCTCGAATCTACTCTTCAAGGTTAAGAAGTAGCCGAAGGAGAAAGTAGAATTGAACAGAGTGGTTTTTTGCTCTGTATGTAAGAACTATGCATGTGTTCCACTCCAGATGGGTCCTCCAGGGATGCCTGCCAGAAAAAACAAACAAGGCGACATGGCCCTAGACAATGTCTCTTACATAATGGAGAGCTTCTGTACTGGCTCCATGTCCACAAGCGTCCTGTCTTGGGATAGACAGCTTCCCAGAAGCACACGGCACGGACAGGAGAGTAGGAAGCAGAGCTCATGCGTTCTCAGTTACAGAAGAGTCTTTGAATCAGGAGTGTCTAAGCTTGGGCAGAGATGCAGCTTCAAAGAGCTCAGATGAACGGCACCTTCGACTTGCGCTTGGCACTGAGACACTGGGATTATGGAGATGAAGTGAAGAGAGATAAACACTACAGGGATGGAAGCATGTGTGCTGAGCACACTAGCCCAGCTGGGCACGCTGGGTGCAGAGGCCTAACAGAGGCTCTATTTGAACATGTGGGTTGGGTTGGTGACATTTCACGGCCTTTGTGACACGAGAAAATCACACAGCGTAATTTGATTCCCCGAAGTGGAAGACTAGATGTCTCTTTAGACTTGATATTCTGTTGTCTTTCCCATTCTCTTTATCCATGAACTTGGAGATTTCTGGACATACATGAGGCTTGACACCACCTTAGAGTTTTTAATATTCAATATTTTAATATTTAATATTTGTAGGCTTTTTCATTTTTGGCAACAATTTCTTCCTAGGAAGTTGATATATTCCTTACCAAAATTTACACCCACACCCACCCACCTACCCACACACTCCCCACTGACCCGTGTTTACTTTGAGTGATAGCAGAGGATTTCTGAGACTTGAGACTATTCAGACCTTTGATCTGTACTGGAGCCACATGCCCCAGGCTGGAGGAGACATTGTCTGCCTTGAGTTCACAGTGGCCTGAGCAGGCCATACTTTCTTGTCTGAGTAGAGCAACAAATACTACCCCTTTAACTTATGGATGATATTATCTTGGGAGAAAAAGCTGAAAGTGTGCATTTGAGGTCAGAAGTAGAAGCTGAGGAATTAGGGCAAAACTATCCCAGAGCAAATACGTTCTCAGGGTCACAGTGCCACCTCTTCACCTACAGTTTTAACTCAGAGCTGGCTGCTCTCCTGGACTCCCCATCTAGGCTCCTGTCTGCTCTGCTTCTCCTTGTAAACTTACCAAAAGGGTGAAGTCACCCTCTCAACGCTGTCTTCTACTAGCCATTTTGACTGCTTTCCACAATTGTTGTTTTTTGGCATGTATTTTCTTCCCTGGCTGTTTCTTTTGTTCCCTATCATGATTGAAAAGATGTCCTTCTTTCTACCTAAGACTCAGCTTGACTTCTAGGCTCTGGATCCCGTGCTCCTAGACTCCTTTCAGCCCCAGGATTCTTTTCTACTAACATTGCGTAGAGTTTGAAAAAGAAAATCTGTTTTCATTAGTCTGTCTTAATTCTAGATAATATACCTGTTGCCAGTATCTCCTTCCCCTTTCTCGTTGCCTTGCACGAAGCACGGCTATGAGTAGACTGGCCAGATTGTAAACTGGAACGTTTGTACAAATTCCTTTCCCTTCCGTCCTGGGTTCACGGCGGTTGTGAGATAGGGTTCGAGCTCCCTTGCACAACATTGACGGCCTTCGCTTGGGTTGGAAGACAGAAAGCCAGTGTTTGACAAGGGCAGCAACGATGCAGGCTCGTGGGTCTTTAGTATTAATTAATTAATTAATTAATTAATTAGCCAGTTACTGAATTAATTACTGTAGGGGGTTTTCTATGTGTATACTCAAATGCCATGTCATGGTGTGAAGGTTGGACAACTTTTGGGAGCTGGTTCTCTCCTCCCACCAGGGGTTCTAGGAGCTGAACTCAGGTCACCAGGCTTGCAGGGTGCTTTCGTGCACTGAGCCATCTCACTGTTCCTTGAGCATTAATTTTTTATTTTTTTTAAGGCAGGGCTTCTCTATGTAACTCTGGCTGCCCTGGACTAGCTTTGTGGACCAGGCTGAACTCACAGAGATCAGCCTGCCTCTGCTTCCCCGAGTGCTGGGATTAAAGGCGTGAGCCACCATGCCTGGCTGAGTATTAATTTTTTAAAATGGCATCTTTAGGCATATAATTAGCCTAACTAGAAGGGACTTTGAAGCTTATAGAAGTTTGCCTTTGCAGGCTAAAGTTGTTTCTGAAAACTGAAGCTTCTGAAAGTCATGCTTCCTCCAACTCTTTAGATGCCTATGGATCCATGTTTGCACAGTTTTTTTTTTTATATGTATGCTGTGATGATTCATAGGAGAGACTAATGGGGAATTTAGAAGGCACAACTTCTAATTCAGAGAAGTTGCCTATGCAAAACATTTGTTTAGTCTTTGCCTATTTCCTAAGGAGTAATATGGTGACAAAGCAGATATATCACCTCGGTGAGTATTTGTGGGACATAAGTAGTAGAAATAAGAGCATTTTTATTAGGAAATTAATATGCCTTGACAATAATGACCTCTTTTCTTGAATAAACTATGGTGATTTATGAGCCCTTTACAACTGTTTTTAATCTCTGACGTTAGCTTGTATGTAATTTAAGAAAGAATAATTAGAGACATATTGGTGATATCCTCTGCTCAATGTGTGTAATATGATATAAGATGCCAAAAGAAAACCATGGCATTAAGAAGACACTTAAAAACTATTTAGTATTTCCAGATAATGTTTTGCTTTTGTGACCCTCCCCAAACCTCAGCTGATTAATCTATAAATGTCTTCAGGGGAAGGCAGGGTGATCTGCTTTGTAAGTGCAGGACACTGAAGTTGATCAATCTTACTGTTTGAACATGAAATGCCCCTCCCCACAGGCTTGAATGTTTGAATGCATGGTTCCCAGATGATGCTGCTGTTTGCAGCGTTTGTGGCAGCTTGAGGAGGCAAGGTCTAGCTGAAGGGAGTGGGTCGCTGTGGTGGTGGGCTTTATATATCATTGTACGCTTGATCCCTCTTCTGGCCAGATGGCTCAGCTTTTAGTTCTTCCGAGATTGTGAGGAGTTCCAGCTAAGAGCTCCTGATACCACAACCTTCTCCATGGCTGCTTACCATAAGGAACTGCATCTAGAGTCCAATCATGAGCCAAAATGACTCCTGTCCCCCTAAAGTTGATTTTTGTCAGATATTTGGTGACAGTGACAAGAAAAGCAAGCAGCAGTTATTAATCAGCATGCCCAGTTCGGTAGAGGAGGGTCTGGTGTGCCTAACCCGGTCTTGAACACATCTGTCATAGGCCATTTGAACATGCTTTTCAATGTTCCTCTCAGCAGCTGAAGTATTGTGATTGTTGAGCAAACAGACCTTGGTATTCATTTTTCTCTGGCTAAGAAGCTGATTCTAACATGCTCTATGATTCAGGCAGAACGTCATGCTACCCTGTATACTCAGTTATAAGGAATAAAACCTTACTCTTGCCAGGTGGTGCTGGCACACATTTTAATCCCAGCACTCAGGAGGTAGAGGCAGGTGGACCTCTGAGTTCGAGGCCAGGCTGGTCTACAAAAGTGCGTTCCAGGACACCCAGGGTTACACAGAGAAACCCTGTTTTGGGATGGGGTGGGGAGGGGATGGGGTGGGAATAAAGCCTTTTTTTTTCCTGGAGACTTAGAGCACTAAAGGAATCAGTAAAAACACAACCCACCACTAGGAATTCTTGTGATTTGACATGTGGATGAGTGGTAGCTGATGGCCGGAGTGGCTTCTGGTGATGAAATCTAAGCATTTAGTGTGGTGACTGGGAGGACACCCACCCTACCTGTGACTTCTAGAGAGCAGGGTTGAGGCAGCACGCCTTTTTCTTGCAGATGGAGGGTGACAGGCTATGCAGGCTGTTCACCACACTCCTCAGGAAAGGGATGCCAGGTCTCTGCAGCTCACATCCCTGGATTTACATAACAGATACATTCCCTCAAAATTTATCTAAGTGGTCTCATATTGTTCAGGAACCTTTAAAATATCCCTATTTTGAATTGGCTTGACATTAACGGAAAGACTGTGATGCAGAGAATTCTGAGTTAATCTACTGTGCAGATCTGAGTTTTCATGTAAGGGATGTGTGAGGTGTACTCTTCCTGGGAGCATGGCGCCCTGAAAGAACACTGTGGGTGCAGAGAGGGTCTCTTAGCTGCAGGATTACTGTATGCTCTTTGACGAGTGCCCTTTGGTTGGTTGGACAAAAATAAAATAAAATAAATCACTTTACCTATGTTTAAGTTTAATCAAACAATGGGCAGTTTTGAGGCATTAAACAAAGCAATTTCAGCTGTAGGTTGGTTAAGAAAAGCCACCGAGTCATTTCTTCCTCCTGTGGTCCCCAGTGCAAAGATTTATGGTAATCTTTTCTTCATTCTTCTGTTGATGGCCAGACTGTGTTTTTCCGATTATTATCTTAAAGCAAAAGTCTTAGGGAACTACATGTGTTTATGCCCCCACTGCAATGGACATCTGAGAAGGGGCATCAGGTACCTCGACATGCAGCTCCTGAGGTTATACCCTCTTCATATTCTAGAGGACAGTGAGTGCACATGTTCTAGCAATGCTGCTGCTTATTTCTCTCTGTGTGTGACATACGTGTTATACATGTGTTTATACATGTTTACACACATGTTCCTGAGCATAAGTTCAGTTGGTCTTTGTCTTCCAACTTGCCAGAGGTAGAACCTTCTGCTCTTTGTCACTGTGTACACCAGGATGGTTGGCCTGAGAGCTTCTGGGGGCCACATGTCCTCGTGTCCTGTCTTGTCATTGGAGTGTGGGGGTGACAGACACATGCGACCTCTTCCAACTTTCCATGATTTATGGGGATCTGAACTCAGGTCCTTGCTCTTGTAGAGCAACGTCTTTACCCACTGAGCCATGCTTCCCAGCCTAAAGCAGTTCATCTACTGAGCATTAACTACCCATCCCATTCTCCTCATCTTTACTTGTTTTGTTTGTGCTTATTTAACTGTGGATGAGACTAAGAGCAGGATTTTCCTCATGTGCATTAAGTCAAACTATTTTGCTTCTGGCTGAGGGGACAGGAACAACAATCCAGTACACAAATCCATCAAACCCTGAAGCTGAGAATGTCCTTTGTGTTCTTTGTTGTGACAGTCACAGGCCCTGCAGGAGGATAACAGGACCTACCCAGCCCCAACATTCTGAGAAGACAGACAGAAAGCAGTGCAGGGCATTCCCAAGTCAGCTCTGACTTTCAGAATCTGATGATTAGATGAGCATTTGGTTCCTAGGAGCTGAGATCAATAGGAAAGCTTTTAAGAAAACAGGACATAATCTCACAAACACAAGACCAAGATTTTAGACAGGGAAATCCCACTATCTAAAAGAAAATAATTTTATTTTCCTGATCCTAGACGCTCTTCTAGAGAATTTAATTAACATTTTAATTGTTATAGTTGCTGTAGCTATGGGCTAGACAGTCTCTTTAATTTATGGCTAGGATAGTTCATAGACTGGCCTGTAGTTTTTTTTAGGAAATCAGCTCTTAAATGCATTACAGTTACAAAAGGAATCAACTCTACCTATGTAAATAGGTAGGCTTCCATTGTAATATTCCTGCCATCCCTCCATCAATCAAAATTTGTATCTCCTTAAGTAAATTAAAAAAAACTTGCTTTTTTGCAAGTCTTATAATAAGGAGGGGGGCTAAGAAAAGAGGGGAAGGAAGAAGAAGAGGGAGAAGTGAGGAAGGAAAGAAGGAGAAAAAGAATACTAAAATATAAAAACCTCCTTTGATGTACAGAAGGCTACGAAAATTAATTGCAATTAAAAATTTCAGGTGTTCTTTTTCATACTAGTGTCTTTTTGACACTAGTTACTTTTTCAAACTTGGACCACTACTGGAAAAATCTCACTCTGCCTCAGTGAGAGTGAACAAAAACACACGTAGAGGTGAGTTTATGGCTCTTGGGAAAACCAAATTGTCACTGCCAAGGGGACACAGGAAGTACATTTCTCATTTATCTTGACTCCTCTGGTTGGTATCTCTGCTCATGTATGAAAAATGCCTAGTCCAAATTCACCTTCACATACACAACAGTACTAACTGATTGGTGTTTTCTAGATGATGACCATCCATACTCAGACTAGATTCCTTGAATCTGTGAGACTGAAGATCAACATATGCAAATTAGTTGAACTCTATTTAATAGAACAAATAATTGGACTGAAGAATTCAATATTGCAAAATTTGAGTTGAGCTGTTTCACAGATACATCAGAATATCACTCAATAGCTTGGGAGGGATTTTACTTTGTAAAAATGAAAACTTTTGAGAAACTTAACTGCTGATTAACACTTTATATAAAAAGTCAGATCATGAGAGTGTTGAAGGAACAAGAAGAACTAAATAAACAACCCCCTGAAGCCTCTAAAAACTCATTGTTCTAAGAAAGGAAAACAGAGTTAGAGAACTCATACTGTCTGACTCTGGGGTAGGGTCAGCCATGGTGCTGCAAACTCTAGTTCCAGAACTCTCTGAGTTTGAGGCCAGCCTGGTTAACAGAGTGAGTTCCAGGACAGCCAAGGCTACCCAGAAAGAATTTGTTTTGAAAAACCAAAAAATAAAAGAAATGAAATAAATAGGAGTTGGTTTAAATCCTGAAGCCAATAGTGTGTAGTGTTGCAGAAAGGCACACCTGGAAACGAGCAGAGAGGTCAGATTCCAACAGTAGATTTCACACACACACGGGTGGCAGATTCTTTACAATAATGTCTTGTGAAGAAAAATCATTACGTAAGACCCCACTCACTGGTTTCCTTCAGGAACACCATCTCAGAAAACCAGAGCACAGCGTTACTGATGGGATGACGCTCTTCTAGTGACTCAGGCTTCCCGAGTGTCCCCTTATTTAATGTGTCTTTGTGCGCATTGCATATCTGATTCTGCGCAGTATGGTCGCAGATTAGCTTCGCGTACTTACCTCTGTCGGCATGCGAAATACTTACGAATAAATGTCTCTTATGAGCTTGTACACACGTTCACATGCACACACGTGTGAACGCTCACACACACACTCATGGCTGAAATCTTGTGATAAGTTACCAAGTGTCATCAACAACACTGCTTGTGGCTATAAGTTGCTGGGTGTGGAGATGACGAAAGGGGAAGCTGGAGTCAGCATTGTGGCGTCACTATCTCGCAGTCAGTAGTCAGGAAAGGACATTCCATGCTCTGGATCCTCTCATCCCGTGTTTTAGCTGTGACACCCCAGAGGAGCCACTCAGATTCTCTGTGCTTTGATTTTCATACCTAGGATGCAAGAGTTGTGACAGTATTTCATGATGTTACTGTGAAAATTAAATTTTATCTGAAGTGTGTGGAAGGGGGTCTGGCTTAGTGTTACGTGGCCTTTTTGCAAGACTAGGTCTTCTGAGTACGTGATAATTTTACCTCTGTAGGCCAGAAATATAAAGGCAGGTGTAAGCCTTAACTTCAAATGTGGAATACCACTTAGGAGTTGAATGAGTTCCCAGTGCGCTCTGTGCTTCTGGGTGATATCCAGCTGTCAGGGCAGAGGGCCCAGAGCACAAAGGAGTGGAGAGCACGTTCATGGAGGATTCAAAGATTCAAGTGGTTACAGCAGACAGAGCAACATCATGGATGGCTCTGACCTTGGTGAGAAGCGTAGGGACCGGGAAAATGGAAAGCATCTATTTCTCCTTCGGTTTCTTCATGAGTGCTCACGAGGACGGCAGCGGGGAGCCTGAGTGTGAGCCTAGGCTGGGAGCCTCTAAATTAGTGTGTGCCTGCTTAGGGGGGAAGCAATTAGCTTCGAAGAGCTGGCAGCTACACGCTGTGTGATGGGTGCGAGGACGGGGAAGCAGGGATCTCTCCTGACATGAGTCACTGCTTATTTCACAGCGTAAAGTATGGAGCAGGGAGCCAAAAACTCTGTTTTGCCTAGGGCTTCCCATTATGATTCAAAAGAAGCCAACAGAGTTCTGCCACCGCTCTCCTGAGAGCGGAGCTATAGGCGACTGCCATGACTGCCTCATTTTCCACCTCTACTTTCCACTTTGATTATTATTATTATTATTATTATTATTATTATTATTATTATTATTATTGTATTTTGAGACAGGCTCCTATAACTCATTATATAGACCAGGCTGGCCTTGAACCCACAGAGATCTACCTGCTTCTCCCTCCCAACTGCTGGGGTTAAAGGTGTGAGCCACCCTCAGAGCTGTCAGAGGTTGTGAGTGCCAGAGTGCTTGAGTCTGTGGGGGTCAGGCACAGGTCAGGTGCGAGAACGGAGAAAGACCAGGTAGAGCCTGTGGCAGTTCATGGATAAAATAGTTACCAGGGGCTTCTGCTGCCAGGAGCCTCTGCTCTGGTTCTGGGATAGCTCCTTTTCAGAACTGGGAGAAACGTGATCCACCTGGCAAAAGAAGAAGAACGAAATTTATGTTGGCTTTTGAATGCAAGCTTAAGACTATGAGAGTCTGATTCAGTCTCTTCTTAAAATTGACACGTTGACTATAAAATTGATATTTAAAAGTACAGGCCTTTGAATAGCCAAACCAGATTAGAAGAGAAAAATATTTTTTATAAAGTAAATATTGGTGCCTAAGCTGTTGTTTCATTCAATGGTTACGTTCATGGAGAAAGAACTTTGTCTATACCCAGGGTGTGCTTGCTTGCTTGCTTGCTTGCTTCATGTAGGCACTCGCTCACTCGCTAACTCGCTCACTCGCTCACTCTTGTGCCTTGGGTCACAGGCTTCCTGTGTGCTCCTAGGCAATATACTGAATAAGGCACATCTCCAGCCCTTGCCTTTTTCTGCGTCTATCCCTAGCACTGATTCTGGAAGTTACTGCTGGTATAACTAACTGTATTTGGTTGTTGATTAACCTTTTTCTAATGTAAAAATTCAGAATGGGGAGAAGTAGCCAAACGGGTCATTTCCCTGCATGCTTTTGCTAGTTTCTATGTGTCTGAGTATACACAAGTCTCCGAATTTACTAACAAGATCTGGTTGTAGATCCTGAAAGGTGGCTTATGTTTATAAGGGCCTCCTAACATTTCCTCCTCTTTGGGCTTCTCTTTTATACACGCTAACCATAGGGTTTAGAAAACTGGGGATGCTTGGAAAAATGTTACAGAATGTTGGAATTAAGCCAGCTTGTGTTCGGCTCCAGCTTGTAAGTACGTTCTCGCAGGACATGGTGAGTGCGGTTGGAGCTGGAGTTTCCACTTACCGCGCGCTCCCCTAACTTCACATTAGCTGGCTTGCAAAGTTCATCTGGACACAAAGGCCGAACGGATAGTCTGTGAGTGGATGTGAATGGTGATGACAGCTCCCAGAATAACAAAATTGAGGAGAGGGGAAGGATTGCACCGCTCTCATCCTGAGCTCAGCTGTAGCAAATGGAAAGACCAGTTCCCTGCTTCAGGCAGCGTCTTCTGGGCTCGAATGGCAGGCAGGTGCGTGGAGCCTTGGGCTCAAGTATCTCGTAACTGCGGACTGAACCATGCACAAATTTGATTTGTGGCCCACATTTTGACCTCTCTCTGGTGGGAATGGTTGGGCGTTGTTCCCAACTTGCCCCTTTCTCTCAGATTGTTTCCATCTTGGTCCTCTGCTCCCAATTGCCTGTCAATTTCGAGAGTGCCCTCTGTATTTCACAAACAGTCCTCTAGAGATTGAGCTCCACATGGAACAATGGGAAAGAAACTGGACCAGAGATTGGAGGATGGGATCACTGGAAAGCCCCCACGAGGCTGACCTATTGATGATTTGGGGTAGAAAATGACAAACCTTGACTTGAGAGATTCATAGTGCTAGGAAGACCACACGTGTCTCTCTAGGGCAAATCTTTACATAGGTAAGGGCAAGTTAAAATGAATAAAGAAAGCAAATTTGAAGAGGTCAAGGGTCATGAGAGCAGGCTTCAGCTTCTCGGCCTGATGGGAGTTTCAGTGACAGTTGGGAAGATTTAAAACCAATTGTGCTTCATGAACTCAGAAGTTTTTCATATGCCAGATGTCATGGATCTGTGTGGGGTAATCAGCAGCTATCTGTCTGTAAGGGACATCTCCAGCGTGTGGGCTTTCGGGTACTCATTATGAAATGGTGACCCATGTTGACAGGCTTGGGGAGGTATTTTCCAAAAACCTGTCTTCTGAGCTGAGACACAACCCCAGCCCTGCAGAGCCCTGGCACTACGGAGACATTGTGTTAAATAGGCTTTATTAAACCCAAATCTGAATTTTTTTTTTTTTTTGCTTTACCTCTCCACTATAGCTACCAGAATATTAAAATTAGTGATAATAATTACTTCTCTGATATATTTTTTTCTTTTTTAATGCTAGGCATTTAATTTAGGGGCTTGTGGGTGCTAGGTAATCTTCCTGTTCCTATCTACATCTCCAGCCTAAATTATAACAGCTAAGTGAAAAGGAATCATGAGGATGGAAAGGTGGCTCAGCGGGGAAGGTACTTACTTTGCAAGCCTGAGGGCCTGAGTTTCCACCCTCAGGTTCCACACAGGAGCAGGCATTCACAGTGTGTTTGTAACTATAGCGCTGGCTGGGCAGAGGTGGGGGACGCTGGGGTTTGCTGCCTAGCAGTCTCAGTGAAATGGTGAGTTCCAGGCTCAGTGAGGGGTGCTATCTCGAGAGTACGTTATGAAGACACTCAACACTGACCCTTGATCTCCACACGTGCAAAAATAGCACCTGTACCTTCACATAGATGAACACATGTGCACAGGCATGCACACCCAAAATAGAATCAGGGCAAGTGTTCATTTAAAGATATTCACTGATTCAAAATACTACTTAAATAATTATATTATTACATATAATCACATTATATGAATAGCAGATATTTCTATTATTTAAAGAATGGAATACTTATATTTATGGAGTATAACTATAATTGAATCCCTGCTTTTGTGAAGTTGATAATCTTAGTAAGAAGATAGACAAGCTAACCAGATGTATTAATACCTAGTTTTAAACAGTTTATTTTTTTCACAAATTCACACACATACACACACACACACATAATGTGCCCTAATTTTATTCTCTCCCCCATATCCTCTTTTATTTTCTCCTTCTCCCACAAACCCCTTCTTCCCTAGCACCCTTCCCACTTGCCATGTCTCTAGCTGTTTGTAAACCCCAGACTAGAAATGCAGGGTCAACCTCACATCTACTGAGAAAGGTCACGACCCAGATCCATAACACGAAAGTTGGGAATGTGACAAGCCACAGGCCTATGAAATTTGAAGCAAGAAACAGTCTTGATGTTTGTAGATTTCTAAAGGACAAAGGCCACATCTTGACGTCTGGTTAAGAGTAAGTGTCTTGTCCAGTTACAGAATTAGGATGAACTTAGGGCCTATTCAAATCACAAAACATCAACCCAAACCCAAGGTTGCACCCTCAGATAGAAGTGAGCGTGGGGACTAGGCAAGCACAGCCTTCTCCGTGAGTCTGGCAGTGTTATTTCCTGCTTTGGAGAGGCTCGCTCCTACCACCAGGCTTCAGCTGCTGGAGTCTTGCTCGTCAGGCGTTTTCACTTACATTTCTGTGACATATTTTAATCTCTTGTTGATCAAATTTTCTAATGGTTATATTGAGCAACGCCTCTTTCCACATGCATTTTCCTGTAGCTGTTCCGAACAGCCATGTGACCCTCTCTGCCTTTCTCAACCCTTGCCTGCCTCTAGGGACTGACCTACCTGAAGCATGGAGGGATTGAAGAAAGAGCAGACAGACACACAGAAGAGCTGGGACTGGGTGGTCCGGACTCTCAGGTGGAGAAGCCTCGGGACCCTGGCAGCCCAGTGTGTTTATCAGGTACAGGACCGCTAGCTGGGTCATCGCAGGCATGCATAAGGAGGTGGGGTTATCACGAACATAAACAAGGAGGCAGGTTTACCTTGCAAGAGGCAGTCTCTGCAGTAGCAGTCTTCAGGCTGTAATCATGGTGGTGCAGTCAGGGAAGAAGAGCGACAGTTTCCATTTTCTGCACACACACACTGCCAGCATTCACTCTCAGACCCAAGGAAGGCTTTGCCCATGTCGACACACTCAGGAGTTCTTGGCTGCCTATGTTGCTGACCATGAGGAGGGTTCCCTCACAGCGTCTCACAGTGCCTTAGTGTCCTCGTAAGCTCTTTGGGAAAGTCTTTTGTGTTTTCTTGCTTTGAATACCATTAACAGGGTTGCTTATTTGTGCGTTTGTTTCTAATTCCTGTTGCTGTGATAATACCCCACAAAAGCAACTCAAAAAGAAGATGGGGGTTATTTTGGCCCTGGATTAAGGTTGGGAAATTCAAAGCAACAGGAACTTGAAGGTGCTGACCGTAGAAAGAAGAGGGCATTAAATGCTGTGCTCGCTCAGCACACTCTCATTTTATACACATCCTGGGAAATGGGCCCCCACCCCCACAATGGGCTCAGCTTCTACCTTCATCTGCCTAATCAAGATAAAGCCCTCCAGGGTTTCCCAGAGTCTTGTCTTCCAAGTGAGTCTAGATCTCAGCAGGCAGACAACTGAGATTTACTAGCAAGATCATGGTCTCTCCAATGTTGAGAGATAAGAAGAAACAAATACTAAATGTCAGCTTTAAATATCCAGGTAGATTTTCTCTTTTCCTTAAAACTTTTCCAGACCTAGCACATATGTGACTAAGTTGCATATTTCTATGTATTTTGACTGTGTAATGTAGCATCAATACACAGAGTGACCAGAGTGTTGTCAAAGTATTGCTGCCAGTGGCTAGAGACTGGCCTGGGTGTCTACAGGTTCTTGGCCTCTGATCCAAAGAACTGAAAACAAGATTTTTGAAAGAAGCAGTGTAGATGTGCGTGGAGTGAAGTGACAGTATAAATTAAAGAGGGATGTTCTGTGGTGATGGGCAGAATCACCACATGAGTGGGAGTACCCACTGGCTCTGACTGCTGTGCAGGGTTCCTTTGATGGGGGTTTGTTGGTATAACGTTCTTGTGGAATGTATAGAATTTACCCTTGTTCATTCAAATGCTGATTTCTCTCCCCCACTATCTGGTTTCAATCCAGACATTACATTGTGATGTTAATTCTAGGCATCACCTGTCTCAAGTTGGTGTAAACATGCCACCATTTGTTCTCTGTATTGTCAATTAAACCAGTGCTGTGCAATGGAGAGCATAGGGTAGGACATAATGGTCCAGAGGGGAGGAGAAAGAAGCGAGTGGGTGGAGTTGGACAGCAGAGATCAGGAAGTGAGGACTTGGAACTATGAGGAAGTATAATGGGTGAAATCTGAATGGGAGGAAACGATGCGGGCTTGGAGGTTTAGGATGGAGTAGCTATTGCCCAGCATTGTGCTCTAGGTGTTCCAGAGACAGTTGTATATACCTAGTACATACAGGCGAGGAACTACTCCACCAAGTACCTGTTAAAAGAGAGGTGTGTATTCACAACTCAAAACCAGTGGGGTCCCACGCTAAGTTTACCTGCCTCATTAATGATGGGAGCTATTCTCTTGTTACTTTTTTTTTTTCTTATTTCTTTTAGATTCTGTCTCTGGTAGGCTCAAACTTGCAGTCTTTCTGCCTTAGCCTCCCATTCCATGCCTAGCCCTGCTGTGGCTCTTCTATAGAGTTTTGATGAATGTGTATAAATGTCTTACTGTTTCTTGTGTAAATCACTGCATTCTAAGGTTCTAGAAACTACTGTTTTCTTGTGTTTGTTTTTCATTCATAAATATAATTACTGATTTATATTTTTCTACTCACATTGGCTTTTGATTATGTAACTCCCTTCATACCATTCTCATTTTTATAACATCAACCAAATATATATTCAGTACAACAGTCACCATGCCTAGCTATTGTTCGTTGAGGGTATCTGCCTGCCAGGCCTGCCAAGTCTGCAAGCACTCTGTCATTAAATTGAGATGGAATTTATTCATCTAGTTCAGAGCTTACTCTTTGTTTCAATATCTGCCTTTACTCCTCTTCATGACGGAATGGACAATTCAGCCTGTATTGTGGCTTTCTATGCAGCACCTTGTGGTTTAACTAACTTACATATGCCACAGTAGACTTTCAGAATGACATGGGAATGGCTATAGATGCTGGGCCTTTAATCCCAGCACTTGGAAGGCAAAGGCAGGCAGATCTCTGAGTCTGAGGCCAGCCTGGTCTACAGAGTAAGTTCCAGGACAGCCAGGACTACACAGAGGAATCCTCCCCTGCCCCCTCCCCCAAAGAAATTGTTATCTCTGTGTGTAAACAAGAGCAAAGCACTGGGTGTTGGTTATTGTAGTCTGAACAGACTCCATACATCTGAACACTCTGCTACTGTGTGAGGCTTTAACCCTGTCTCCTACAAGGGAGAACGAAGCTCGCCATCTACCATGGACTACATCGCAGCAGCTAGAAAGAGACTTTCCTACCAGGGATTTTAATCTGAATAGAAAAAAAAATGAGTAAGAGATTATTTAGAAATCATTTTTCTGGCATCAGTAATGCCTTGAGGCCAGTGGTGGCTAATGGAGGTACTCTGTCTAATATCCATGGTGACGGTTAATTATCCTTGTATTTCTGTGGCACAATCTTGGAGATTAATTGCTAGAAAGTTGTTGTTGTCTATAGGGAATGCAGAGGCTATAGTCATAATTCACGGTACTGGAATTTGTTGTATTTCTTTGAAGAGTGTTACAGTCTGTTCCGGTCCATAGCTGAGTTCAGATGAACCACAATACCAAGGGTGTTTCTATTAGAACTTATATAGTTCTTTTGTGAATGTTTATCTGTCCCTTCTGGATGACCCAGTCAGAATAAAGCCCTCCTCTTTGAGCAGACCAATGAGAAAAATGCTTCTCTCATGTTATATACAACAAATGACACATCTATGTTATTAGGACAACTACCACATTGTCTTTTATAAATGAAATATTTTATTGTAGGCGATTACAGCAGGAAGTTAAACTCACATGTAGGAGTCAGGGTTTCCTTTGGCCCAACTAAAGTTTTTATTTTTAATTTTAGAAAGGTGACTTGAATGGCAATACACTTAGTTAGGCATGGTGGTGCACATCTTTAATCCTAGCGCTTGGGAGGTACAGGCAGGTAGCTCTCTGTGAGTTTGAGGCCAGCCTGGTCTACATGGCAAGTTTCAGGATAGCCAGGGATGTATAGAGAGACCCTGTCTGAGAGAGAGAGAGAGAGAGAGAGAGAGAGAAGGAGACAGGGCAATACATCCATTTACTAAAATTAAGGGCAGTGTTTTTGAGGCTGTCACAATCTTTATCTTAGTATGAAGGATTCTAACTTTGGTCTTAAGACTTTTCTCTCTTTAAAAACTTAACATATTTTTCTTCTAAGGTGAAAGAAATAAGGAATGTATATAGTACATATACTACAACACACACACATACATACACATATAACACAGATATTTTTAGAGGCTGGAGAGATGGCTTAACAGCTAAGAGCACTCACTGGCTGCTCTTCCAAGGGACCTAGGCTTAGTTCACAGCACCCACGTGGCTGTTCACAGCCAATTCTAACTGTGGGCCCAGGGAATCTGATGCCTTCTTTTGGCCTCTGAGGGTGCTGTACGCATGTATTCACATGTGGGCAAAGCACCCATATGCATCAAATAAAAATACAGGCAAAGCATTTTAATTGGTGCTTTTATCCCTGTCTCTTCTTCTTTGAAATTAATTGTCCTGGTTGTAATTAAACAGTTTTAATTTCCTCTTCTTGAAGATACACATGGGTTATTGCTGATGACCTATATTCAGTAATCTCTACATTATTCATTTATTTATTTATTCATTTTTATTTTATTTGCATTGGTGTTTTGCCTGCATGTCTGTCTACTTAGGGTGTCGGATGTTGTGAGCACAGATAGTTGAGAGTCACCATGTGGTTGCTGGGAACGGAACTCAGGGCCTCTGGAAGAGCTGCCAGTGCTCTTAATTGCTGAGCCATCTCTCCAGCCCCAGATACATATTTTTTTTTTTTTTTTAAAAGTAGTATTAGCAATCATTTGGGAATGGAGGGTTTCCCCTTTCCATACAGATCTCTGATTCCGGGTCTTATTTGTCATTTCTTATAACTAAGGTCTTGGAAAACATTTTCCTAATTTTCTTGATTCATTTTCGTTTAGAAATGACCACTGCTTCTGTTTTTAGAAAGTTGACTTCTTTGTTATTTGAAGACAATCAACTTTGCTTGCTGCTGGAAGAGCCTCTTCCTCTGCCTCCAGCATACTGCTGATTGACAGATACTTGTCCTTATGGCGTTATACTCTATAGCAACCTTTCAGCTCATGGACTGCAGACCACTAGAAAGACAACTGGTTTTTAAAAAAACATACGATTCTGCTGTGATGAATATTTACCAAATGATCCTGAAATAGTATTAATATGTCAAAATACTGTAGGAGGCACGAGGCAATAATGTTCAAGACTGGCTTGAGAGTAATGAAGATTGTTTTCTAATATGGCATATGAGCTATAGATACAATATTCTTCAATCTTGATTTCCTAATGGCTTTTTGGGAATCGGCCTTGCTAACTTGGCACACTTTCTATACAGTAAGTCTCACTCGGAAGCTATTTAGATTACCTAGAGTATCCTAGTCCAGCCTCAAACACCAGAAACGATAACAGAAAAAACAAAACAAAACAAAAAAAAAAAAACAACTCATGCTAGGATTATTAACATATACTTCATTTATTTAACATTTAATTGGCTGGTTGAGTTTTTTGTTGTTTGGTTGGTTGTTTCCCTGAAAGCCATACACATGGAGCCCTTTGTCCAGCATGCACAGGGGCCCTGGGTTTGGCTCCATACACTGCAAAAAAAAAATTTTTTTTCTTCTTAGCAGATTTTGATTCTGCCTGGTTTCAGTTCTCTGTTTGTATCAGCAGCCTAAAGCGACTGTCTGATGTAATAATACTATTAGAGATAAATGTTGGTGCCTACTCCATAATAAAGTAAATAAAACTCCATGTAACTCCATTAAGGCCACCCCAAATTACATGTTGATAGTGTCTGCAGCCTCAGCCAGACTACAAGCCTGGGCTGTGCCGTGAGCCGCTGCGCTCACTCCGCTTCGCATTTTCCTGGTTCATCTAGTCCAGAACGCTGCGTGTGGCAGGCACTCCAAAATGTTTACGGATTGGGAATAAACAAACACATTTAAAATAGGATTTGGAAAGCACTGCCTTCAGAGATGTGGTGTTGGGTCTCAGTGGGCTCCAGCCAGGCCTCCCAGAGCTTTCTGCTGCACTCAACAGAACTGCAGACAGAGAGACAGACCAAGGGTGGGGGGGAGGTGGGGGGGAGGGCTGGGTTTGCTTAGGCCTCAGAGTGGAATGGTTCCTCTAAATAAGAGCAGGGGAGGTGGGGGGGGTTGCTTAGGCCTCAGAGAGGAATGGTTCCTCTAAATAAGAGCAGGGTGGGGTAAAGAACACTAGGAGAGCATGGCTTTCCCACCAGGACCTGTTGCTTATGGGTGGGTGTTTATCTACCTTGGGGCCTTTCCTCACTGTGGCTATAGGGACATGTTAGGTTTTGTGAATAGGACAAAGCCAGCATTGCTCACTGGATTTCTGAATGTGTTGGGTGCCTTATTAACATGCATGCTTGGGGGCTAGAGAGATAGATGGCTCAGTGGTTAAGAGCACTGGCTGCTTCTTCAGAGAACACAGGTTCAATTCCCAGCACCTACGGGGCAGCTCACAGCTGTCTGTAGCTCCAGTTCCAGAATACCGGCACCCTCACACAGACATACATGCCAGCAAAACACCAATGCAGGTAAAGAAGCAATAAATTCTAAAAACAACATGCATTTGTTGTTCAGCAGTGGGGCCCAAGACACACTTCTCCCCAGTAAATTTACTCTGTGTATCTAAATACCATAAATTAAATAGAGCATATACCTGATATCTGTTTGCAGAAAAGAAATTAGTAGCCTCATGTTTTATATCCATATTATCCAGATTCCAGCACAGAAATAAGCCCTTAGAGAAGAAATAAAGGCTTATAAATTCCAAACATTTCACTTTTCATATCATAAGCTGAAGCCCTGGGACTGAGAACATGGAGTTCAGGAGACACAACGGGAGGGAAAACCCCAGCAAACTCTATCGGCAAACTTGACCTCCAGGGTCAGGCTTCAGAGAATTTTAGAAGATGGGCTGTTATCTGAACCATATGCAGCCTAAGTTACCAAGTGTCGTGGCTTCAGTAAGAATGGCCACCAACAGCTCATACATTTGAATGCTTAGTTACCAGGGAGTGGAACTTTTTGAAAAGATTAGAGGGTTAGAAGGTGTGGCCTTGTTGGAGTAGGTGTGGCCTCGATGGAGGAGGTATGTCACTCGAGGAGGGTATGCTTGGCCGGTATTTCACTCTGCGCCTTCAGATCAGGATGTAGCTCTGAATTACAGCTCCAGTTTTTGCCTGCACACTGCCATGATGTTAACAGACTAAACCTCTGAAACTTTAAGCCAAACCCCAATTAAACGCTTTCTTTGTAAGAGTTGCCTTGGTCTGGTGTGTCTTCACAGCAATAGAACACTGACGAAGACAAGAGCACATAGTTAATTTGTTTGTATGAGTGACATCAGTAAAATGTAAAATTATGGCCGGATATAGTGGTACCCGCCTTTAATCCTAGCACTCAGGGGACAGAGGTAGACACATCTCTGTGAGTTTAAGGCTAGCCTAGCCTAGCCTTGAATTCCAGGACATCCAAAGCTACCAAAGCTATATAGTGAGACTCTGTCTTAGAAAAAAAAAAAAAAGAAAAAGAAAAAGAAAAGAAACAAGCAAAAAATTAAAATTACTTTGTAGAGTTGAGAGTAGGGACACTTCCTGGACAATTGGGCACACAGAAGCGACTTTCCAGGTGTCTCATCTCAATAGTTTAATTTTCTCTACTTAGCCCTCAGGTTTTCAGAGTCAGAGGACACATTCATTTCCCAGAAGACTGACCTGTCCTTGGGGATCCAGACAAAGAGAGCGTTCCAGGGTGGAAGTGACAGATCCACACAGGCTGTGGGGATTGGAGCTGACTCTGTCCCTCTCAGGCACCGTGTGATGACTGACCCTGTGTGAGAAGAGCATGAAAGTGGGAGGAGGCATCAGAGAAACTTGTCTTCAGGCGATCCTGAGAGAGGCAGGCTGGCTTTCTTCCCACTGTGAACCGCTAGGTGAGGTTCGGGCCACTCTCAAGTATCTTCCCTCCATCGACAGGACCCGGGATCCCACCTCCCCTGCCGCACAGGATCAACGGGAGCTGAGAGCCTAGGAACAGCCACGCTGGACTCCCACAATCACACGTCCAGTTGCAACATCCGGTGCTCGCAGAGGAGCATTGGCCTCAGGCTCGGAAACTGTTGTGACATCCTTGCTCTCACAATAGGTGGCCTTTTAGCTCCTCTGGGAACTGGAGCGCCACCCAAGCTGACAACTGTGGAAGCGGAAGAGACCATGAATCAAGGACTGGTCAGATCAGGGGCCGGAAGCTTTCAGAACAGTGGACTAAGAAGCCAAGACCAGAAGATCACAGGCCTGTGAGGCCTCCAGGACTTTGTCCCCACCAATTTCCTCCAGCTTTGATCACAGTTGTGAGATCTCTGGAACCCCAGGGTCTTTCTCACAAAGAGTTTCAACCCAGCCCCACAGTGAAGCAGCTTTTCAGGTCTCATGTGAGACTTTGTGTTGATGTCCAGAGGAAGAATCTGAAAAATCCATTTCTCCTTCTGCTGCTTCTACCCCCACCTTCCTTCCTGCCTTTCATTTTTCTTGTCTTTCCTCCTTTTTCTTTCTTTTCTTGCTCTTTTTTTTTTTCTTTTCTTTTAAACAAAACCACCAACCAGACTGCTTAGGAGGACATGATGTCTTCTAATCCCAGCACCTGAGATGCTGATGTAGGAGGACTACCATGAACCTGAAGCTAGCCTCGGCTACATAACAAGCCCGAGGCCAACCTAGGGTATAAAACAAAGTCATTTTTCAACAAAACAAAGCAAAGCTTCCTCAGATGCCCTTTGTTGGCTCCGTAGGAAGAACTGCAGATAGGTGTGAATATTGTCGGTTTTCTGTGTCGCTCTTCACTGCTCATGGCCTTGGTGGGACAGGCGTTGATGTCCTGTCCCAGGAGTCTTGGCAACTCCGCTTCCAGAGGACTCAAGGTTGCCCTTGGGAGGAAGCCCAGACTAGGATCAAGGGATAGCACAGCAGAGGAAGAAGGACCAGAAGGGTGGCCAGCAGAGTCAGTCAGAGCCCCGCAGTACAGAAGAAAATAGACCGGCTCTAACAGAGATACGAGCATCACTGACGCATGCGCAGATGCTGCAGACAGTGTGAATCCTAAGAGGAAGGAGGCTCTTTTCAGACCCGGAGAAATCGGCCTGGTAAATGGAGCGGGGAAATGAGATTCTTCCAGGGAAGGAAACTGGTTCTAACCTGGCTACAGGCTCCATTTTCTGTCTCAGTGCCTTCCTCTACAAGAGAAAAACAACAGTGGAGCTTGGCATCGTTTGCCTCTGCTGTCAGTGAAGGTATTGAAAAAGGGCTTGATGGGGAGAAAACGCTCCGAAGTCACATCTCATTCTGCTTTTTCCTTGAAATCCCATTGTAAGCTCTGGACTTTGCACACAAGGCAAGCAGTTTATACGCACATTATTTTTGTCGTCACAGGCATTGACCTTGATATAAAATGACCTCGTTCAGTTTGCTCTAAGCTTTCCACGTATGAATGCTTCCCTTTGTGCAACCCAGCTCATTTGATGCTCAGTTTCCAGGTACGTCAGTTCTACAGCCATGCTGTGTGCTGTGTGCGGCCAGCACGGCTGCCCCAGCATTGAGTCCTTGATGTAGAAATCTGTGAGGGTTTCCTGAGGAGGGGAGGGTGCATTTGATCCTCTTCTGTTCTTTCTCAGTTGGGATTCTTTAGTTTTATTTGTTTTGTCATTTATTTGTTTAACTTATTTGCTCTGGGATGCAGTGCAGATCTAAAACAGCTCCCAAAAGCCATGTGCTAAAGGCTTGGTCCTTGGGATGGTGCCTTTCGGAGGTGGTGGTAGGTTGAAGAGGTCCAGCCTAGTGAAAGGTCTTCCAGTGCCTGGCAGGCACACCTGGGGAGGGACAGTGAGGCCCAAACCTGTCTTCTGGCCATGAAGTAAACATCTTGGTTCTGCCATGTCCTCCTGACTTGATGCAATGGTCTGTTCGCAAACCAATCTTCCAAAACCATGAGCTAAAATAATCCTTTTTCTTGTTACAAGTTAGTTCCTCACAGGTATTTGCTACAGTAACAAACAGCTGACTAAATAACAATGTAGCATGATATTCTTAAGGGTACAACAGTGGCAGTAACCAACAGCTCTCCAGCTGGACCTCAGGCCAGCTCATCAAGGAGGAACCATGCCTGGTACTGAAAACCTAGCCAGCTACCAGTGGCTAGTGAAGTCGTGGGTCTTGGAGGAGAACAAACTGCCAGCATGGTTGCCACAGCATGATTACTGTACCAGCGCCATTCCTGACTGCACTGTGAGTGTGCATCCTTACACCCACAGCTGACCGTAGCTCCCGACACCCATCAAAGAAACATCTCTTTCAACAGAGACCAATGGAAAAAAATGACAGTGGATCAAAATCTAAAGAGAAAGGAGTCCAGCCTCATGAGGAGCCCAGCTTAGCTGATACATCTACCATACCTAAGGCTCAGGGACCACTGAGGAAGGGGAGGCAAAAAGATTGTAAGAGCCAGAGGAACACAATGTTTGCTGTGAGATTTTGTTTCCCAGAAATGTCAGAGAGGTTACCTCAATGAAGTCTCATCAACAGGGCTTCCTAAACAGGATCTGAACAAGGACAGCAGCAATCAGCATGCTAACACAGAAGGGAGACTTTACAGGGCCTCAATACAAGCAACTAAGGGATTCCGAGCGTGGGAGAAATAGCCTTCCGCTGGGAACAGTTCCCAAGCTGGTTGCACAAAACCAGTGGTCAGCCCTGAAACCTTATACACACAGTTAACATCACAAGGGCTGAGCAGGTTGTAGCTCTATGTGTAGGAACACACACACCACACACACATAGATTGAAGGAGAAGCTGAGGACAGGAATTTGAGAGAACAAAGGTGGGTGTGCCTAGAAAGGATTCCAGGGAGGGAAGAAAAACGATGTAACTATATTTTAATCTCACACATTTTTTTTAAAGGTACTCATTTTCTGAATAAAGAAAAGCTCACTGATGTAGTCAACACAGATTTTTTTTTTTCCATTTATTGCCATTTTTTCTGCAAGTGAAAAGGATGCGGGGGGGGGGGGTCAGAGCTTCAAATATCCAGGTTGCTACCTTTGCTTCTTCTTCTTCCTCTTCCTCCTCCTCCTCCTCCTCCTCCTCTTCTTCTTCTTTTGGTAATTATCATTTTATTTACCAGCTTAGAGAAGTCAGAAACAACACTGATTCATAATGGTTAATTCTAAACCTTTACAAACGGTGTTGCCTCTTTTCTTTTTTTTAAAATGGGGCTGAAATCTCCCCTGCTGAAAAGGTTTTGATATGACTCAAATTCCCCAGGACCCCATTTGGGTCCCCAGGGCATATGAGTTCTTAATGTACCTTTGAACCTGAACACACTGCTTATTATTTCCAGACCCGAGTGAGCCAGCACTGAGCAGGCTGCACTGCCCCACTCAGCTGCCAACAGCGGTGAAGGGATGCTAGATTGGTGGCCTATTGTTCTAGTCTGGCGGACCCTGGAAGACATTTGCAACATGTTTTTTAAGTTTGAGGTTTTAAAGGGAGTATTTACAAGGTCAGCTGTTTAATGCTTTTTTCACTGATTAAACTAATCCCTTGCAGTTCGCCTCTCCTTTGTGTTTTATGTTTATTGTGATCTATACAACATAGCGAAAATACATAAAGCCTTTACCACAGCAAGAGAAACATAACAACTAATTAAATAACTGCATTATTATATACCTCTCTCTCTCTCTCTCTCTCTCTTTCTCTCTCTGGCCCAGTTTAGCCAGATGGTCCTCCTTGCTCATCTTCATTTTGATTTGAAGGCTCCCCAGGCTTGTGCCTTGGGGGCACTGGCAATTAATGGGTCTTTGTTTCCAGTGGGCCTTCCATACCCCAGGCCCACCCCCCTGAGTGATGCATTGGTCCAGGGGTTTTATTTTCCTATCCCCTCTGGGGCCTTGTGGTCTCTGTTGAATTTCAGGCCTTGGGTTACCGGCTACAGTGGGTGGCCCAGCCTGCCTTCCTTTTCCTACACGCTATAGAGCCTGAGCAAAGCACATGTCTGGGGGAGGGCACAGAGAGCGAGAGCACAGCAGCTGGGCTCTGCAGTTAGTTCCGTCCTAGGTTAGGCGATTCCTGGAGAGGTGACGTCCAGGACCAGCCAGGTTCTTTGTGGGACTAGCAGGCACTGGCGTGTCACTGCCTCCGGTTTTCCCTGGAGAAGACAACATGCAACTACTCTGTGAAATCCCCGTCTACCACTGGGACTCCTCACACAGAAATGTGTGCGGATGATTTAGCTTAATGACTTTGTCCAATTGAATGGCTTCCAGTAGCATAGTCATGTGCTTTGAGAAGTTCTGAAAGAGAGAGAGGAGAGAGGAAAGGCTGCTTTCCCATCTCACTCAAAGCATTTTCCGTTCCTGGGGGGAGAAAGGAAAGTCTGAGACTCCAGTAGAATTAGTGCAGGTTGCCTATTACTTCATTTTATAATGTTTGGCAAGGGAAGCACGTTAAGTCAGTTAAATCTGTTTATTTGGCTCTTCCAGGCATGCTGTGTAGATGAGGCCTGAGCTGGGGGGTGAGCTCTGTTGTGCTAAGATGCCTTCCTGGAGAGAAGTGGGTTTGCTTTGTAAAGCAGAGCCAGCAGCACCTGGAGTTCAGCTTGTTTACTAGCTGTCCAAGGGTTGGCTTGAACACTGTGCAGCCTCTGCCCTGCAGGCTGTTATGAAGTGGCTCTGCCTGGCAGCTGGGCCAGCCATGAGCTCTCCCTGAGAATTCCCTGCGTCGGAAGACTGTTGCAAGAACTGCATGGGAAAGCAGATGTGGAGGCTCCATAGCCTGTGGACAGACCAGGAATGCACTGACAAAGCAGAGTGTGCTCTTCCGCTTCCAGAAAGCACTGTTGCAGCTGGAACACGCTAGTAGAAAGAGGAGAGAGCATGTGCAGTGTCAGCTCTCTTTGAAGGAAATCATGCCCCTTCAGACCTTAGATGTCCTGATTAGGGCATGATTGGAAAAGATGACCTTAGTCATGTGCTAAGTCATAAACACCTCAGGTGAAGCACGGACCATAGTGGAACTAACCTCATGGTGTCTTAGCAGTGGAAACAAGCACAGGAACTCCAGGAAGAGGATGAGAAGGGGACACTAGCATTCAGTTTTTAAAAATAAACTAATTTGTTTATTCAATTTACATCTCCGCCATAGGTCCCTCCTCCTCTCCTCCCATTCTTACCCTCCCTTCCACATCCCTCCCCCACTCCCCCCAGCTCCTCTAGTCACATGAAGACTGAGTTCATCTTCCTCCCCTGTGGCCTGGTAGGGCAGTCAAGTCAGGGGGAAGCAAGCCAAAAACAGGCAACATAGTCCATGTCAGAGATATTTTCCTCTCACTAAGTGGTCCCACATGGAGCCTGAGGAGCCACCGGTTACATGTGCATAGAGAACCTAGGTCCAGTCCACGAATGGTCCTTGGTTGATGCTTCACACTCCATAGGCCCCTCTGGGCCCTGGTTAGTTGGCTCTGTTGGTCTTGTGGCCCTCCTGTCACCTCTAAGTCCATTTACCCTTCCCCTCTTTTCCACTAACTCCCCATGCTTTGCCAATGTTTGGCTGTGAGTTTCAGTATCTTTAGCGAACCATTGTGGGGTGGAGCCTCTCAGAGGACGACTGGATAGGCTCCTGTCTGCAAGCAGAGCAGAGTATCTTTAGTATTGATATGGTTGGCTTTCTTTCATGGGGAGGGTCTTGGGCTGGGTGCAGCATTGGTTGGACATTCCCTCAATCTCTGCTCTACCTTTGTCCCTGCAGGTCTTGCAGGCAGGGTAAGTTCTGGATGGAGGTTTCAGCGGGTGAGTTGCTTTCTCCCCCTAACCAGACATTTGCGTTCTCAATAACAACCTGATCACACTCTGGCTATACAGAACTAGGTCCTCACTTGCCTCCCTCAGTTGTTAGTCCTCAGCTTTTCTCCAGGAAGACATCTCAGCACAATTGTATTTCAGTGCCCTATCCCCAACCTAGGCCCCACCTAGACAGCATACCTGAAAGGGCCAACTATAGATTCCACCCTTATTCTTACCTGCATTTTACAGAGGTGAAGCTTTGAAAGGATGAATAGAAGGTTCCACACACTTGTAAACAGCCCAGAGGAATCTCCAGAATTCCTTAGGATCATCTAGAAAAAGAGAACTTGAGGAGGAATCGTGCCACAGGGCGACTTATTGGGACTGGTGTTGACGGAAAGCTACCGTTTAGAATGCTGGGTCTTCTAAAACCAATCCAGCTGCCATGCTTTCCCTAACACGAGGGATTGTGACCTCAAACTGTAAGCCCAAAGAGACTTTTTCTCCTTTAATTTGCTTTTGTTAGGTATCACATCACAACAGTAGAAAAGCAACTAATACAGCATCTTTTCTAGATAATTTAGAATGGGACATGGGGAGGCCCTTACCCTAAGGAGTGAGGACTGGTCAGTTCTCCTGACTTGGCTATTTCCCAGCCATCTGACCTTGCCATGTAACTTTTCAGAGCCTTAGTTTTTTTTTTTTCCCCATCCCTTCACAGAGTGTCTGCAAGCATAAACAAAGCAAAGCAACTTGAAAATTAGTTAAACATTATGTGACTTAAAGGTCTGCTTAGCCTTTTAAATTTCTTTATAATTTTAGATTAATGCAAATTAATGTTGGTATGAAAATGGAATCTAGAAGATGTATTTTTATATTGTTCAAATAATATTTATAGTAAAATCTTATATATTAGAGTACTTTCAATTGTGTGAACCATTTGTGATTATGTAAGGTTCATCAATATGGAAAAACACCTCATATTGGCTTGACATATCTCTTTATAATTAATCAAATATATCCTATAACCACACTGCACCAAATATTAATGGCATACTTTTAAAATTGGTTGCAAAAGTGATTAAAAACTCAAATTATGGCTGGTTTACATTATTTAACATTTATATAATTAGTCTACTTATTTAGAATTACAAAATTATGATTAAATTGCTATAAGTGATTATAATTACTCAGAATTATATAACAAATCCTACTCACTCAGATCACTTCCTAGGAAGCTAGAACAGTTTTTTGTTTCTTTGTTTTAATTCATTAAGTTGGGAACTTCTTTGTTCAAGTACCTTGAAGTTCATAAGACTTTGTAATTTTCAAGGCCATTTACAGACATTGCTTCATTTGATGTTTGCGTGACAGAAGCCTTCTGTATTTTTCCTTTCCTCATAGCATAGGTGGTAAGATACGGGTGATTCACAAAGCCCCAACGGAGCCAAGGGCTAAGGTTGCCTTAGACTGCACAGCCTTGTCAGCTTCCCACACAGCCCTCAACTCCTTACCTCGTGCCACTATTGTGCTGATTTCTGTGTTTATGTGATAGATTTATTTTACCTCCCATTGACGCTTCATAAGGGGAGGAACTAGTCTGTGTTTGGTTACCTTTAGTGTGTATACGTGTGTGTATACTCACTCGTGTGTACGTGAATATGTATGTGTGTAGGCTAGAAGCCAGTGCTGAATGTACTCCTAATTGCCCTCCACCTTACTTCTTAGGAAAGGGTCTCTCACTGAACCTGCAGTTCACTGATTCAGATAGACCAGTTGGCACGTCTTTTGGCCACACCTGTTAGCGGTTATAGGGGCACACCGTAGCACCTGGCTCTGTTACCGAGGTGTGAGGGATCGGGCTCGGGTCCTCATGCCTGCACCCTTACAGCACTCTACCAACTGAGCTGTCCCTCAAGCGCCAGTGTTTGCACACTGTACTTCCGCTGCTTGAACTGTGTTTGACTAGGGGGCTTAGGGAGGATGTTTTGGATTTAGTTCGGCCCTTGTTGCACTAGAGCGAACTTTTTTTGAGGCGTCTTGTAGAGGTGTTTCTCTGAGCTCAGTGTTACCAGCAGCAGTAATCCCCCCTAAATAGCTGGTTTTTGTTTTTTTCTTGTGCATCTGATTATTATTTTCCTGACCTGTTTGGCTGCTGGAAGGCCTTGGAACACGTTCTAGTGGATGCAGAGGGCTTCCTGATACGTACTTTGTAGATGGTCTACTTTGCCCCTTGTGGTTTCTACACTTCCTTGTTTTTCTTTACATCCTTGTAAACTTACATGCTTCAAGATTTAAGTGATCTTTGCTATTGTCTTAGCACCTTTGGCAGCAGGGCAGATTACAAAAAAAAAAAAGTTCTCAGAGTAACTGCCCTTAATGCATATCTTATTTATTTTTCTATTGGCGAGAAGAGATACCATGATCAAGGCAACTTATAAATTAGAACATTAATTAAGGCTTGCATATCGCATCAGAGGGCGGCTCCATGACCGTCAAGGAGGGAACATGGAAGCAGGCAGGAAGGTATGACCCTGGAGGAGGGGTTGGGGGCTGGGCCTGGCATGGACATGAAGCCTCAAAGTGACACAACTCCTCAGACAAAGCTACACAACCTAATCCTCCCAAAACAGGTCCACCAGCTAAGGAGTAAGCAATCAAACATGGTCTGTGGGGCCAGTCTCATTCAAACTACCACACTGCATTTTTGTGGCTTTTCTGTGGTTGTTGTCTTTGTGTGTGTGTGTTTCTTGTTTTGTTTAGGTTTAATTTTAGGTAAGTTGTGCTAAGAACTGATGTCAAGTGGAGGCTTTTGTATCCTGAGGATTGTAAATTCCTATGGCGACCTTGAAATGTGGGCTGGTATTTCCTTCCTATTTAGAGACTGAGGAAAGAGAGGCAGCCATAGGACTTTTCTAGAAGGATGGCCTCAATTCTCTAATAGTCTACTCTGTCAGGCCTACTCCTGGGAGGCTCCAGTTGTGTCTACTACTGGCCCAGCACGTGCAGTATGGCTTCCCTTCCCCTATCTAGAGATGCCAAGGAAGGGAGAATTCATTTCCCATGCTGACATCTTGATCCAGCCTAGTCCCAGCTACAGCTTTCACTGAACTCAGATGACTGGCTTTGTTGCACCGGCAGCTGCAGCAGCGACCTTGTGCCTTCTCTCCATGTGTGTCTGGGACTTCTGTGACCCCCATGCTCCCCACCCCGTTGGGGGCAGCGGACTTTTGTTTATGCATGAAGCGCCACTTTCAGTGAGAGTCATGATTATGTGACTTTCGGAATTTGCTATGTCCTGACTCTTGGCCAACACAAATATGTTATCACACTCGACCTTCCTTAGCATAAGAATGACTTTGGAAGGCCACAAGATTTTCTAATAAACAATAATGAAGGAAATGGGAGCACCTGCAAAAGGAAGGAAAGCCTCCAACTGCCGATCAGGAGATAAGACGTAACAAAGCCATCCGCGGGCTTGCGAAGCGCCGGTCCGCTCCAAGAATGTGGAACGCGATGAGCGCCTGTGTGGAATTCCCTGTAGCCCGCTTGTTCCAACACAAGCAACAGGAGCCAGCCAACCCGGGAGCGCTGTCTGCTCCACAGTCGCTGAATGAATCCTCAGACACCAGTTAGGGAGCCTCTGCCGGACACCCCACCCAGGAAGGAGAGAGCGGACGAGCTCCAGGCACCATTAGACTTGAGATTAAACTCTAGTGGGTAACAGTGGGAAGAGCCACTCCCAACCATTCTTCCTCGCTGCTCCCCCTCAACCCAAAGCGAAGCTGTGAGAGGCCGCTTCTGAAGCTCGTGCCTGGGTTTGGGGAGAAAGAGGCTCCCTCCTTTCCAACTGCACAGACTACCTGATTTTCTTCGCCTCAGTTTGATCTTCTGAAAAGAATCCAGCTGGACCAGAGAACCTCCAAGCTGATTTTTTACCACCCAAACTTTATTTCTCTACTCCTAAAAACATTTAAGCTTTTCCTAAAAAGCCTAGTATAGCATTTTCTAGATTTCATTTTCTTTTTACTCTTTGTGGAAACAGCTGGCTCAGCAGTTTGGATGAGTGTGTAAGGCCAGGGCTTGACCTTCCTCTGGGGCATGAGGTAGGATGGGAGCAGGCTCCAGAGTTAGACCCAGCTGGGTTCAGATCAACTTGCATCTTCAGACATCTTAAGCAAGTTTTCTAAACTTTCCAAGTCTTGCTTTCCTAATCTGAGGGAGAAGAGACAATGGTTATGCCTGATTCCTTTGTTTGAATTGAAGCCATGTGAGAAAATCTGTGCACAGCCTCATGATTTTTTCTTTTTGTCTCTGGCCTCTTCAGGCTTTCCCCAGCTCTTCCTGTTTAGCTTTCCTTGTCTTGTTCTGCCTTTTGGATCTGCACTCCTGTTCTGCCCTCTCCTGTTTCTTCAGTGTGCGGGGATCAAGGGCCCGAGTACCTGAGTCCTATTTCTCCTTCTTTCTGCTGTGTCTCCCTTTGTGACCCCTGAGGCAAACCTGGAAGACCTGTGTCACTTGGTACCAATACATTTGCTAGCCTTTCCAGGTCACACTGGAAGACTCCAGCTGCATGGGCGGCTTGGAATGAGAAATATGTGGCTTACACCCCCAATGCATGTAGCAACGCCCAGTCTTTCAAAACTCAGCCAGGGCTTAAGCAATGGTGGTCTTGGATTCATTAGGGTCTTCAAATGTTCTCTCTTCAGGGACTCTGCTCTTCACCATTATCGAGGAAAGACAGAGGAATTGGAAAGGGGGAAAGTGGAGAGACAAACAGGAAAGAAATGAAGGGGAGAGAGTTTGTGTAAGCAGGTGGTTGGCATAATTTGGAGACGGCTGATAAGTTAAACTTTAGGAAAGAGTTTTATCAGGTTTTTGGAAGCCAGGCTCTGTCTGTTCCACCCTGAGCCCTGTTCACTGAGAAGCTGAGAGGGTAGAGTTTCTTCCAGACATGGGTGCCTAATACACAGTGTAATTTCGCACAGGCGAGGGTAGCTGAGACGCACCAAAAGTGCCCGCTCCTGCCAGGTGCTGTCATGGCCTAGCATGGTACATTGAGAAACAGGAGGAAAGAAGGGCACAGTCCCTTGTCAATGCCACGGTCAGAGGGGTGAGCGGTCTGTGTGGATCGAGTAGTTGCCAACTCTGGTGGGAAGCAAAATGACTCAGGTGTAGTCTCCCATTCTGAAAGGGGAGGAGAAAATGAGCACTTTGTTTTGGGGATAAGTAAGGAGCTATAATGAGGGACACAGAGTGGAGAAGACAGAACCGCTGACAGGAACAGGGGAGGGAAAATTGCTGCATTGTAGGGGATAGAGATCTGACATGAACATTAAACTGTGGTGATGTCATTTTTAACAAAAGTCTCCCTGCACCTGTTAATGCTTAACCTCTGCAGAGGTGGACTCCGGTAATTTAGCCGGACAGAGCTGGTGAGTGCAAATGGCTTTCTAGATTTCCCCATATGCCTTTTCTGTCTTAAACTATTGATAGTTGCAAAGAATGGTGGAGGGGGAACATGCTTTCATTCAAATGTGTAGAAGATGCTTTGCCTGTCTTTAAGCCTTTCGATGAAAAGTTCTTTCAGAGAAATTTAACTTTAACAAGGATTCTAAAATGTCTCTCCTACTTTAAAAATTGTTATTCGAAGAGATGACAGTGTGAATACAAAGCATAAAACAGATCTGGCTGTGGCTTCAACACAAATTCAAACTTGAATTGGCCTTCTGTCTTCTCAGTGCTTTGATGTCTCAGTATAAAATTGGATGTGTTCAAATGGTTTTGTTTTTTTTTTAAAGATTTGTTTATTTTGGCTTTATGTGTAGTAGTGTTTGCCTGTGTGTATGTCTTGCACCATATCCATGCCTGGTGCCATGGATGTCAAAAGGGGGCGTTGGAGCACCTGGAAATGGAATTACAGGTGGTTGTGAGACACCATGTGAGTGATGGAGACTGAACCTAGGTCCTCTGCAGTAACAGCAAATGCTCTCAACCATGGAGCCGTCTCTCCATCCCTTGTTTGTATGCTTTTAATCTCCGGCAAGCATGTTTCTTTTTTAAGATTTACTTATGTACGTGAATGGTCCTCTACATGTACACCTGCATGCCAGAAGAGGGCGCCAGATCTCATTATAGATGGTTGTGAGCCACCATGTGGTTGCTGGGAACTGAACTCAGGAACCCTGGAAGAGCAGCCAGTGCTCTTAACCTCTGAGCCATCTCTCCAGCCTGAAAACATGTTTCTTAATGACAGTCAATATTTATTAATCCTAAACTGTTGGCTGGAACCAAAGGATGGTTAGTATATGTAGATGATTATAACTTGTATTTGTTTGTTTCTTTTTTTTTTTTTTTTTTTTTTTTGTTTTTGCTGAAATTTAAAAGTTATAGAGTCAGCTCTCTGGGCCAGATCAGTGAGCACATGTGCAAGGGATAGTGTGTAAGAAGGTTTGTATGGGAAAGAGGGAAGAAGAAATACAAGAGTCAGAGAGTAGGTAGGCGTGTGTAAAATGTTGTCTACTGACCAGGACATACACTCTTAAACTCACAGGCGCCATGGTTACCTGTGCAAGATCAAGACGGTCAAGGTTCAACCATGGATGGGGAAAGGGCTCACCAAGCTCTGTCCCTATCTGAGGAGTTATTGGCAGTTGATGGCTGTTGGGGGAGGAAGGATTCTTTTTTTTGGATGGCACGGCTGCCAGCAGGTTGTTTCATGAACTGCCTTGCACCCGAGTGCACACAGGGAACACTAATTAGACTCTATGGGTTGTGGAGAAAAAGGAGGAAGAGAAGAGAGAGTAGGGAGGGGAGCCCGAGGAGGAGGGAGGAAGAGGAGAAGAGGAGGAGAAAGAGGAGGGAGAGGAAGACATGAAGATGGATGGAGGACGTACTAAGGGGTTTGGTGGGAGTTAGAGGGTGGATATGATGAAAATATTCTGGATTCATACATAAATGTTAAAAGCATAAATAAACAACAGGAGAAAGAAAAAGAGAGTTCGTTCTCTTCCTTTGTCAGTGACTCCTCATTCTTCCTTTCTTCTGTCCTGGAGCACCCTTCCTTGTGCCTTCTACTTTCATCTCTTAGTGCTCAGTGTGGTGCTTCAGTTAAATCTCGGGTTAAATTTGGTCCGTTCTTGCTTTTAAAATCACCTGCTATAGTAATCTTGATACCCCACTCCACCTCCCCTTTTTTTTCAGACAAGGTTTGTCCATATATCCCAGGCTGGATTGAATCCTACTAAGACCATGCTGGCCTTAAACTTCCAAGTCTGCTGCCCTGCCCCCGCCCCGGACTGTGCCCCTACACCTACCTCCTTTGTTTCTCCTTGAGCTGAAACTGTTGGGCTCTTTCCGATGCCTAGAGCAAAGAGCATTGTCCCTTTCTTATCTCTCTGCAGCCACTGACGGCAGCTCCACACCGTCCGGCATAGGCTTTTGCTACACGCTTGTCTTTGAGTCTTTATTCCATTTCTGGGAGCAGCAGTACTGTCTGTCTGAGGCAACATTTCATCTCCCCTTTATATTTTTATTCAACGGCTACAATCTTACTCTCCCTTTGAGACAAGGTAGTCTCCAAACAGTTCCTAATTCATGTTGGCTTTTGCCTCTGTCCTACTGAAGGTTGGATCCCCAGGCCACTTGTTCTAAGACAGCATTTTCTAGGCCCTAGAATGGCTTTTGTGATCCAGCAATTAAAGAGTTACAGTGAGGAGCTCCTTAAGCGTTATGGAGCACTGTGGGGATGACCTGTTTGGACCTGAGGGTTTATAGTTCCAACCCCATTTACAGCATGGCCTGGTTACAACTGTGCACGCCTCTACCTCTCCTTCTAAGCTGTAGTTTCTCTCTGGGCAAGGGTGCATTCTTCCTTAGCATAGAATCTGAGCTCCGGTCTAGAACTTGGAACAGATTAAATGCTTGACACATGAGGAATGGGCCTGAGACAATGTCTGGGGCAGGGCAGGACATGGCCCTGATGAGCTCTGACTCCTGGCAGCAGGGCTGCTCAGCTGGGTTGCTTATCCTTGTTGAAGTGGCACTTGGCGATGCCTGCACACAGCTTTGACACAAGGTGAGGTAGAATGGGAGGGAGGGGTGTGTGGAGGGTAATGCTAATGACCCTTAGTGGGCGGAGTCAGGAATGACGTGTGAAAGTTCTCCCAAGGCTCAGGACAGCCACACCCATGTGGAATTACCTGTGCCCAGCGATTTAGAACCTTGGTAAGAAGCGCCTTCCTCGGTGGTCCTTGACGTTGGGGCCCTCACCTCTACTTGGGTATCTTTTTCTCACACTTCACCTGCTCAGCAGTTCTGGAAGATCCCAAGAGCACCTGAAAAGGGCGGTTTTCTTTTGTTCTTCCTCACCTGTTTTGAGCTGCCTTAGGGTGCTCTTCACATGTCCTTTCTAGGCTCAGGCGCCTCGGTCGTTTATATACCTACAAGTGAAGGTTCCAGACAGTGTGAAGATCCAATAGGATGGTGTTTGGGACCTGCAGGAGAGGACATGAGAGTGTGAACACTGACTGTGTCCTGAAGATACCCAAACACCCTTTGTTTGGGACGCAGAAGAAAGGGGCTGCCAGTCCATTCTGTTTACATGGAACAAGCCAGTCGCTGTCCTACATTCACCGCTGACTTTGTTTTATCTTATGGAGCAATTATTCCTCTTTTTTCCCCACAGACCGATTAAACTTACTCATTTTTTTTTTTGTGATCTTTGTTTTGGCTTTTTTTTTTTTTTTTGGTTGTTATTTTGCTGCATAATATCAAAATATTTTCTTCAAAGACAATTTCCTTTAAAAATAAAATGTTATCAGGAGAGAGACTATGTTCACAGCTGGTAAAGGCATGATTATATAATCACCGTATGGGGAATTAAAAAGCAATTTCATAATGTAGCACTACCATTCAAAGAGAAAATCAAAGAAAACATTCCAGTTAAAAAAAATAACTTTTAATCAAATGAAGTGTTTGAACTCTATTTGGGTTTTGTAAGGTTTTTTTTTTCTTTTTGGCAACTTTCTGTAAATGCATGTTTTACTTGGTAAGGCTTTTAAAGAGGTTATCTTAGTATGCCTACAGGTTTCCTGAGAATGTGGGCCACCTTCTAAAATTCCATATAAAATAGCCTTGCAAGGAGTCACACTAAACGTTTTAGGTATACATTGACATTCAGCTCTTTAGCTTTATGACAGCCTCTACTGTCACTCTTTCTCTTTTAAGTATCATTAATCCAGGTGGAAACAGTCTGTGTTAAGTCCACAAAGTGACACAGACTCCAAGGCCACATAAGTAGTGAAGTTGCACTTAAAACACAAAAAACAAACCAGGATAATTTCCCTCATCTCCTCCTAGATCCTCCCATCTACCCACCCACCAAACTCCATGCCTTCTTCCTCTCTCTTTAGAAAACAAACAGGCAAATACAAAGACAATGAAACCAGAACAACACAAAACAAAGAGAAAAAAGTTCAAAGAAAAAGCATCACACACACACACACACACACACACACACACACACACACACACACACACCATAAAATACCCAACAAACTGGAAAGTATAATATATAATCAAAAGACACATAAGGTAAAAAATGCCCACACGAAGCATTAAGAGACAAAACCTCTCCAAAACCACCACTGAGCTCATTTTGTGTTGGCCGTTAGCTGCTGGGCACAGGACCCGCCCTGTGAGTGTGCTTTGTCCCTAGTGAAACTCCCTCAGATCACTAGTTTTTCCTGTGTGAGTGGCTGTCAGTCGGAGATAGCTTCTGGTTCAGTAATGGGAGCTCATGTCCGTCTTCCTTCTCAGTGCTGAACCCGTCTGGCTTGGACCTACGCAGGCTCTTTGAAGGCTACCCTGGTCTCTGTGGGTTCTTAGGTACGTCAGTCCTGTTGTGAATGGAAGGCACCGTTTCTTCAGTCTTATCCATCCACTTGCTCTTATAATTTTTCCACCTCTTCTTCTACACAGTTCACTGATCCCTGAGAGGGTTGATGAAGACATCTTACTTAGGACTGAGTGTCCCATTTGGGACTCTCTACAATTTGTCTGGCGGTAAGTCTGTGTTTGTTCCCATCTACTGCAGGAGGAAGCTTCTCTGATGAAGGCTGAGTGAGACCTAACCTATGGTTATCCAGAATGTCATTAGGAGTCATTTCATAGCTGCATTCTTTTTGTAGAACAATAGTATTTGGTTTTCTTCTAGGCCCATGATTTATATAGTTTCAGATTCCTGACCACTTGAGCAGTGTCAGGCCTGAGTTCCATCTTAAATCAGATCAGATAATGGATGGTTACAGCCACAGAGTTTGTCCCACTATTGGAGCAGCCAGGCCACCACTGTACATCAAGGGTTCTGGCTGGCTGGGGCTTGCCTTTCTTCTCTGCTAGCGCGCAGACTGCCTTCCAGGACCCTGAGTAATAAAGTAATAATCGGTTCCGGTGAATTCTTAAGTTAGGCACAAGCTCAACTTCTCCATGGTCAGCGATATATATATATATATATATATATATATATATATATATGTTGTCTTCATTGGGAGAAGCTTATCCCCAGTATGCGGAGAGTGACCAACAGCCTTGACAATCATCCGAGCTGTCTGGGAGTCTCCACAGGGCCCCTTTGGAACAACCTGGTTAGAGTTAACTAACTCTTGGCACTGGAGGCTTCGTTTGGTCGAATGAGATGTCTCGTTGGGCTCTGTCTCCCCAGCCATCACTATTTGCTGACTCCACTTCGATTTCTTCCATATATGTGTGTATGGAAGAAATATATACATACATATCCCACAGATGTGGAAGAAATGTATTTCTTAAATATATATATTTCTCAAATATATATGCACATATATGTATATATAAAGAAGCTTCTGGTATTGTAGGTTTCCATAGGAACCCTCAAATGGCCCTCCCTCACTTGCCTCTCCCCTCCTTCCCACTGTTTAACCCTCCCTTCCCGGTCTTCTTCCCTTCCCGCTAGTTTCTTACTAATTGCCCACCTCTATGGTTATACCAATTGTAGCACGCCCACCAAAGGCATAAACATTAACATCCACATATAAAAGAATACACACCATATTTGTCTTTTTTAGTCTAGGTTACCTCACTCAGGATGAATTTTCTCTAGCTTCATGCATTTACATATGAATTTCATGATTTAGTCTTTTTTAAAAGTCTGAGTGATATTCCATTGTGTAAACTACCACACTTTCATCACCCATTTGTCTGCTGAGGGGCATCTAGGCTATTTTCAATCAATTTCTGCTTATTATGAACAGAACAGCAATGGGCATTGTCAGCAAGTGTCTCTGCATAGGATGAAAAGTCCTTTTGGTACAGCCCAAGAGTGGTGTGGCTGGACCTTGACAGTGATCTATCCCCGTCTTCCTGAGGAACCACCACACGGATTTCCATGGTGGATGTACACGTTTGCAGTCCCACCAGCAGAAGAAGAGTGTGCCCCTTACCCCACATCCTCACTAGTATGAGCTAACCTTTATTTTATTGATCTTGGCCGTTGGGACTGGTGTAAGCTGAATCTCAAAGGAGTTTTGATTTGCATTTTCTAATGACTAAGAATGTTGAACGTTTCTCAGCCATTTTTGTTTCATCTTTTGAGAATTCTCTATTTAGACACGTACCCCATTTTTATATTAATTTTTTTTTGCTTTTTTGATGTCCAGCTTTTTTTTTATTAGTTCTTTATATTAGCTGAGTAACCTCCCAAGCCCTTGTATCAGTTGAGCATGAGCTGAGGCAGTCTGATTCATAAAGCTGTTTTAAATCTTGAAAACATAAAGAAATCAGACTTTATGAAATTACTTTTAATTGTTTGCCTAGCTCTGATTCAGAATATTTTAATATATTATGTATATACTTAATCATGTACAATAAAATAACCAAAACTGTAATCCTAATATTCTATCTTGAGCTGTTCTAACAAACTGACACAATCATTGGAGTTGGAGCCCTATTTCAGTAACCCATCTCGTCAATTTGCGTCATGCGGTAGTTGGAATAATTTGAAATGGCTTTCCAAAGCACATCTACCTGTATTTTACTTTTTGTAAAGTATTATTTAAATACTCATGTTTAATTTTTTGCTTACCATGTAACGTTACGCTGAATAGTTTATAAAGACTGTAAACCTGTTAGCCCAATAGACAGGCATGTTACTTACAGCTGGGTTCTTTTAACTTTTCATGGACATCTCTGTTACACTTCACTTGAAGTTTGGGGTGTAAGTATAGCAATAAAAATCTGTAACCTTGTATCTGTCCACGCAGCCTTATACACACATTGGATTTTGGAAGATGAAATGAAGGTGTTATTCAACAAACAATAGACTCTCATTCTAAACAGGAGAAGAGGAGGAGGAGGAGTCCAGTCAGTGGCATTCGGATAAGGGCAAATGAGCAACTGACTTTGTGTTCTTGTCTTACGAACTTTTGCTCAGCATCTGATCAGAATGAAATGTCCTATCTGAGACTGATCCTTATCTCCCAATCATTTCCTTTGTTTCTTTGGCTCTTTGGTCTTCCCTCTCTTATTTTATTCCAGTCACCTGGGGCTTTGGTTTTGTGATTGGCTCTGGCTCACTGTAAAGGTCTTTGCTTTGGTGTGACATGTAGAAGGACACAGGTGTCCTCCAAATCGAAGTGGACAAGAGCTTGCTTCTCCTGTGCTGAGGAGTGAAGGCTAACGGGGTAACTTCAGAATGTATTGTATTCAAATGGGAAATGGAAAAATCACACAGGTATTTTGGCATTCAGAAAGTGCACCCTACAACCACTTTGGAAATTAGTCTGGCACTTTCTCAGACAATTAGGAATAGCGCTTCCTCAAGATCCAGCTATACCACTCCTAGGCATATATCCAAAAGATGCTTAAGTACACAACAAGGACATTTGCTCAACCATGTTCGGAGCAGCTTTATTTGTAATAGTCAGAAGCTGGAAACAACCCAGATGTCCCTCAACAGAGGAATGGATACAGAAATTGTGGTACTTTTACACAATGGAATACTACTCAGCAATTAAAAACAAGGAAATCATGAAATTTGCAGGCAAATAGTGGGATCTAGAAAAGATCATTCTGAGTGAGTTATTCCAGAAGCAGAAAGACACACATGGTATATACTCACTTATAAGTGGATACTAGACCTACAGGATAGGATAAACATAATAAAATCTGTACACCTAAAGAAGCTAAGCAAGAAGGAGGACCTGGGGTAAGAGGATTAATCCTCACTTAGAAAGACAAATGGGATGGACATTGGAAGTAGGAAAAAACAAGTAACAGGACAGGATCCTACCACAGAGGGCCTCTGAAAAACTACCTAGCAGTGTATCAAAGCAGGTGCTGAGACTCTTAACCAAACCTTGGGCAGAGTGCAGGGAATCATATGAAAGAAGGGGGAGTTAGTAAGACCTGGAGAGGACAGGAGTTCCACAAGAACCAAATATATCTGGGCACAGGGGTCTTTTCTGAGACTGTTTCTCCAACCAAGGACCATACATGGAGATAACCTAGAACCCCTGCTCAAATGTAGCCCATGGCAGCTCAGGATCCAAGTGGGTTTCCTTGTAAGGCGAACAGGAACTGTCTCAGACATGAACTCAGTGGCTGGCTCTTTGACCTTCCCCTCTTCTCCCCCTCACCCCCTGAGGGAGGAGCAGGCTTGCTAGGCCACAGAGGAGGACATTGCAGCCAGTCCTGAAGATACCTGATAAGCTAGGGTCAGATGGAAGGGGAGGAGGACCTCCCCCATCAGTGGACTTAGAGAGGGGCAGGGAGGAGATGAGGGAGGGCAGGTGGGATTTGGAGGGAATGAGGGAGGGGCTACAAAGTGAATAACCTGTGATTAATATAAAAAATAAAAATTTAACTAAAAAAAGCACAAGCACACCCATGAGAGCAAGTCTGATGTGCAGGGCCTATCTGTTTCTTACTTCATGTGCAGGCCTGCCTCTGGCTGAAAACCTAAGTGTCCCCTTTCTATATTGTTGCTAACACTGAATATTTAGAATAATTTTTCAGATTCTAAATAATTTTTTGGATAAAAATATATTAAGATAGGGAATTTTGGCAACTGTATAATAATTGTGAAAATGATTAACAAACTGAACCAAAACTCACACGGGTATCTGTTAGCCTAAATAAGACTTAGAAAGAAAAAGACAAAAACAAACAAAAACAAACAAAACAAAAAACCCCGAAACCAAACCAAACCAAAACCAAAAAAAACCAACCAAACAAACACCCCCGAAACCCAGAAAACAACCAGAAGTTCTAAATGGTTTTTTTTCAAATAACATTTCATATTTTCTGATTATTTAAAACTATTTTTTAAGAAGGAAAAAGAGCACAATATATTCAGTTCATTTTCTCCACAGTATGAAAAAACATACAAAATAATTCCCAACCGGAGCAATTCTCAACCTGTGTGTCGCAGCCCCTACAGACCACCAGAAAACACAGATATCTGCACTGTGACTCACAACCGTAGCAAAATTACAGTTATGAAGTGGCAACAAAAATGATTTTCTGGTTGGGGTCACCACAGCATGAGGAACTGTATTACAGGGTTGCAGCGCTAGAAAGATTGGGAGCCAGTAATTGGAGGGTGGTGCTCAGGCAGTAGACCCCAATACACACAGCGACATGTTCCCTCAAAGCCGAGGGAGGCGTTCGTGGGCCGGCACTCAGCGCCTCCGGAGCTCCACCCCAAAGCTTCTCCTTTCCAACAAAGCTCCACGCCGAGATTCACCATAAGCAGTGGTTTTAGCAGTTTTCGTATTTGTGTGTCTTTAAGTAAGGAATGTTCAGGCAGGCCAGACACAGTCTGTGACTACACTCTGGGCAGTTTATCATTTCAAAGCAGACACCAGTACCTTCGTGCCTCCCCAACAAAAACCAGCACAGAGACTGGCTCCATATGCCTGAAAAACAAGTTACTAGAATGGAAAGGACACACACACACACACACACACACACACACACACACACACACACACACACACACTTTGCTTATTCTCCTAGCCGACATTCCTCTCTCCCTTATTAAGAGAGTTCATTAAATTCGAGAAAGTGTGTTTGAAAGACCCAGCTCAGAAAGTGCATGCAGCCACACAGCCAACTTTAGCCTGCGGTCCCAACATCGCCAGGGGCTTCTGAGCCCTGCAGACGGGTGTTACACCCTTCTTCACAGTTCTCACACACACGGTTGAATTTCTTTTTAAAGCTGAGACTCACTGGCCAGCTACCAAGCAAGCCTCGGACTTTATCCGGTGGGTTCATACCCTGGATTCAGGTTGTAGGTACTGCTTGTAATTCTAAAAATGCCAACATTTGTCATCGTGAATTACGTTTCCTTTAGGGAATTCCTTTACCAGAGAGAGGCAGTCATTTCTGACACTAATCAGATGCCTCTGTGCTGACCCTCTTCCAAATGGGGCCAGCTCTCTAGGTTATTAGTATTTAAAAAGAAATAACCACTCAGTGTAGCGTTTCAGTAAATAATGACCTACGAGGCCCGCTAGTCCGCCAATGCGCCCCACCGGCAGCAGTGATTAGCTTGGGAAACATTACAGGGCTTTGCCCAAGTCAGCTGAGCAACGCCCTGGAGTTCTCCATTTTTTTTTCCACTTAATCCCATGGCTTTGAATTTTTTTTTCCTTGTAAGTTCCTATATATAAAGATTAGAAACTGCTTCTGGCTATGCGGAATTACATGCTTTTAGATGAAATTCAATCCATTGTAAAAGGTTTTGTTCAGAGCCACACTCCTTTTTCCTTGTTGAATTTGGATGACACAGAGGACATTAGTTGACTGGGAACAGAAATCGTGTTACCCAATTTTTAAAAAGCTGCAGCAAGAGTTTTGGGAAAGACCAGACAAATTCAACACCAGTGAGCTTATTTAAGCCTTTTAAGGAAAAAGAGGAAATACCGGGAGATAATTAAAAGCGCAAGGCTGCCTTTGCCCCTGGAATCCTTTGACAGCCTTACATAGGTTATGCCATTACGAAGGCGGGGGATTTAACAAGAATTTTTGGCATCTAACAAAATGATGGCTTTGTAATGATCCTTAATGCTCTCCTTTGTGTAAATTAGTTAAAATAAATCTTTAGTAATGAAAAGGGGAAACTATTTGGCTCTCATGAGGAATTGGACGTTGATTTCTTTTTCTTCTCTCTCTCTTTTTTAAATGTTGAAATTTTGGAGAATTTCTGAAGACTTGTTGCCTTCTCCCGAATGGTTTACCTGGTGATGAAAGAGGAAACTCTGAGACAGAAAGGCTGACACAGGAGTGGGGCTAGCTTCTGAGCCAGCCCCACGGGGAAATCCTGAGCACTTTTCTTCGCAGAGTGGGCCGAGACTCACGCTGCTGAGGTGTGCAGACACGTGTCTCGTGGCCAAGAGCCACAGACTCTGCTCAAGGGTCACTTGGACCAAAGGCAGCAGGTTCTTCAAGTGTCTGAGAGATACGTTTTACACCCCTACGTCTCTTTCAATTCTCAGAAAAAGACAAAACGTCCACAAAGACCCCGAGATTGTTCTTTGGCGCCTCCTCTGCCCTTCACATCTCCTAGATGTATTTAGCAGATTTTTGTTTTGGTTTGTGTAAATAAGTCTCATCTGAAAGCAGCCATGACACTCCTCTTTCTAATCCCACTCCTAATGGATAACCCTTACTCCTTCACTTCCTCATTTCCCAGTCTGAACCCTTCAAGCATTTGCTGTTCTCCTGTGTTTACCATTAGCAGTGCATGGTTCTCAGGAGTCATTCAAAGATGGGAAATGAGTTGTTTGTTTTTTTTTTTTTTTTTTTTTTTTCCTTAATTGACTTGGCTGGGAGGTGTTCATATGGAAGGGTTGCTGGGAAAAGAAATGAGCAGACATTCTAGGGAAGTGAGGTAACTGTGCTGGACAGGAGGTGGTTCCGGAAGTTAGTGCTAAGAGTGAAGTTCAATGTTACCAAACCCTGAGTCTCCCAGTTTGGGGCTCATTGCTACATAATAAATACATAATACATAATAGCTTTGCAGACACTTGGCCTTTCCCCCCATAGACTCATCCAGTCTCCAGTAAGTAGCACTGACTGACTACTTGGTTTTTGAAAACTCTACTTAAAAAATACAAGGAAAAGGAAGGACCTGTTCCCCTCCGCACTCCGAAAAAATGATGGATTCATTGAGCTGAAACTCAGATGAGTCAGTCGAACTGCTGTTAAGGAGAAAGCCGGAAATGCTGGGCTAAAGAGGCTGTTTCATGTGAAATAAACTCCTAAAGTTTGGCTGGGAAGAAAACCATCAGCATGGAAGCTGGTGTCCCCAGGACAAGCGCAGACTGGTGAGCGGTCAGCCACCACTTCCACATGGCGAGCGCTTGCCGAGAGGGCAATGAGGCCCCTGTGAGCTCCACACAGCGTGTGCTTGCTGAGAGGACAATGAGGCACCCTGTGAGCTCCACACAGCGTGTGCTTGCTGAGAGGACAATGAGGCACCCTGTGAGCTGAAGTTGCCAAGGCTTGGGCTGAGTCCTTTTAATTATCATTTGTCTTAGGCTTGAATGTCTGCTTCGAAATCACAGGAAGAAAGACTCTATATAAACTAAATGGCTATTGTTTTCACTAACATTATTATGTCACCCCAGACAACAATTGAGCCAAAGCAAGTCTCTGTCAGTAGAACCTGAGGTCAAGTAAGTTCACTTCTGACTATAGCCAGACTTTATGTAAACGGCTGGAATGGAAGCAAAGGGACTCTAATAGTTTTTGAAGGTGTATGCTTAATGAAAACACAATTTGAAGTGAGAGGGCACACCGAGAAAATAGTATTCGCTTTCTTCAAAGGGGTATGCTACCCTCTTAGACCCATATCCTTATTTATTTATTTTTTTTCTTGGATAAAGTTGTCAGAAAAAAGATTCTGGACACCTAAGTTCTGAAGTGGGAGTAGCTTATTCTAAGGTAGACAGGCTTTCTCTCTGTCCCCTGGCTAACGCTAAATCTCGGGTGCAGTGATAGATTCTAGGTGGTTTTTACTGAATGTTAATGCTGGTGGGCCAGTGAGTATGCATAAGTCCTCGGTGCCATGGGCTCATGTGGATGGAGGGAGGCTTTCATCGCTGTGCCTAAGCCTTCACAGTGAAGAAAGTAAGTATTCCACACAGCACCAGAGGTGTGTGTCCTCCTCATTAAAATGTGCCCCTAGGCCTTGATGATTTTCACCTGTTTTTATCATTATAGCTTAAGCTGAGGTCATGGTTTGTGACTTCCTGATGCTGCTGCATTTTGTACTAAAACAGTTATCAGCTAACAAATAAAGGATCCTTACACTGTATTGAGAAGCTAAAAAGTACTTGATAATAAAGAGGAAGAGAGGGAAAAAGAAAAAAAAATGAGAAAGTGAAGAAAAGTAAAAAAAAAAAAAAAAAAAAAAAACAAATAATATGGTATAAACTTGTAAACAGCAAATCCTAAATTCAGGGACAATGTCAGTGAAGGCCAGCCCAGGCCCACAGTTCACAGTGTCCCTTGCAGATGTGCTTTTGGCCAGATATATGTTTAACAGAGGACCTAAGGTGGGGATTGCGAGAGGCAACTTTTATCCAGACTAAAAGGCGTGATACTCAGTTCCACCTATTCAGCCGTACTCGAACTCCAGAGATGATGCAGTGCGTCTACTGGGCACAGGCTCAGAATCCTTCCCTGGATGAGGTCACGCCAGCGTGATGGCCGTGCTGTTGAGACCTTTACATCAATAACCTAGGACAGTAGAAGCTGTTACCCATCCACCCTTCTCCTCGCCCAGGGGAAAGGTCAACACAAAATGAAAAAGGGTCTTCTGACCCTGCGCATGCACTTCCAAATGCTGGCCTCTTCTCAGGAAGGGGTAGGCTGACGTGGAAAGGCATGCACGATACTGCACAGGTTGACACAAATACCGATTAAGGAGGCATAAGTACCATTTAGGACAGGAAGGTAATACTAAACAAGCCAAGTGGTCAGAATGGACTTGTAGCAAGCAGCTTCCCTCAGGGCTATTACAGAGAGGGAGACTCTAGTATTACACACACACACACACACACACACACACACACAGAGAGAGAGAGAGAGAGAGAGAGAGAGAATCTACATTCATGTCTCTTAACCCTCTGGTTTTACAAGAGGGGCCAAACATTTGAGATCTTTGTGTAAAATCTCTTCACCGAATCAGTTAATTAGCAAGTCTCATCTATAAAGTGCTGCTCCACAGTCTCTCATTTCGGAGCACTGTGAAGACCACACAAACATTGTGGAAGAGACTTAGCCCTGAAGCCATTTACCGTTTGTAGCCTTAGTATGATTAAAAACACAACTATTTTCTGAAATAATTTCAGAAAATAGTATTTTCAGTCCATATTCATGAACTCTTTTTGGCTTACATAATCTTGATGGAGAATAGCAGTTGTTATGTGTACTCTAAAGCTTTATTGGGGATTTTCTTTTTTTCCTGTCTGCTTCAGCTTTCTTAGAGCAGATTCTTGGGGTCCTGGCGTTTGTTTCAAGTCTTAGAGTAGTCTTAGGGTTACTACTTGTGCTTAATTCACCTGAATATAGGACAAGTGTTTCTGCCTGGTGATCAACGTGAGTACCAAATAGGGTCTACAAAAGGCAACAGTACTTACCAGACCTTTGGACCTGGCTTGCTCCCATTGGATGTAAATATGTTTGGTAAAGTTTTGAAGATTGGTGGAGAGCTAGGGCCCAGTACCACTCTGGAACAAAGAAGAAAAGAAGTAGAAAGAGGATGAAGAAGTAAAAGAGGAAGAAAAAGAAGAAGAAGCAACAACAATTAATAATAATAATTTCAAAACCAAACAGAAATAGACTTTGCATCCCCGCCAGTGCGGAGCTAATTGCCAGGGTGTGACCTGCAGAGAACATCTGTGACCTTCTGTATTTCAGAAGTTCCAAAAGGAAGCCATGGCTGCCCCCACCGGCTGAGCAGGAAACTTGGCTTGCCAGGAAAATGAGGGAGGGAATAAGAAAGGCTCCCCCATCCCCAGCTTGCCCAGGTGCTTCAGGTCCCAGAGCTGATTGGCCTACTAGACTGATTTGACCGAGTCTGCCTTTTCTAGTCTGCATTAGATACAACAGGCTCCATGATGGTATGACCAATAGGCCCCCTCCCTCAATATCAGGGGTAACACAATAAAAGCTTCCTTTTCACTTAGGCAAAGCCTGCTGGGTGCATAGGAAGTGTTCTCTACTGAGTTCCTCTTCATCCCTGGGGGACTACACTGTCTTCTACGGTCTCCTTGAGGTCATCAGCTGGGGAAGCAAAGAGAGCTGGTTTCACAACCAGCCCAGGAGCAGAAGTCATGGCTTCTGCCACATTCTGTTGTCCAGAACTTAGCCACAGGGGTAGCTGTGTGTCCTCCCATTCACCCTGAAGGAGGAGACAGTTGTATCAACACTACCACCTGTTGGTCTCTGAGCAGAGAAGAGAGAATAATGCCAATACGGTCCTCTCTTCCTATTTACACCTATTTATTGGAATGCGGAGAGGCATTCCAATTCACCATGCACATACGTTTCCATTACTTCTATTGCCTGGAACAAATAATTTAATTCATTGTTCTGTTGAGCTCTTCTAAGTGGCTTCAGTCAGAAGACCTAGTGATTGCCACACAGACAGCTAGATTATTTTTAGTCACACTAGTAAGTTCATGGGGTACCAGAGCCAATGCAATGCGCTGATTTCCACAGTTCGTTAGGAAGAAGCAAAGACACAGAGCAGGTAAGGGATTTGCCCACTGTCGCTTTCCAAAGTCATCCTCATCACTAGAAATTTCTAAGTTCCTAAGATTCTTTTTTTTTTTTTTCTTTTTTGTAAAGATTTATTTGGGGCTGGAGAGATGGAGAGATGGCTCAGTGGTTAAGAGCACTGTCTGCTCTTCCAAAGGGCATGAGTTCAATTCCCAGCAACCACATGGTGGCTCACAACCATCTATAATGTGAACGGATTCCTTCTTCTGGCAGGTGTAAATGCAGATAGAACACTCATATACATAAAATAAGTAAATCTTAAAAAAATTATTAAAAAAATTTATTTGTTTATTAGGTACACAATATTCTGCTGCAAGTACACCTCTATGCCAGAAGGGTGCATCAGATCTCATTATTGATGGTTGTAAGCCACCATGTCGTTCCTGGGAATCGAACTCAGGACCTCTGGAAAAGCAGCCAGTGCTCTTAACCTCTGAGCCAATTCTCCAGCCCCCAGTTCCTAAGATTTAAACCATCAAATTCCACAACCTCATCAGCTAGAAGCAAACAGTTTCTGAAATTAGATAAAAATTTGCATTTAACTTTTACATTATTCATGAAATCACATTTGTGCTTCATGTATTGTAGATACATATTTTAAAATATTGATTTATTTTTACTTCATGTGTGATCTGCCTGCCTGCATGAATGTGTACCACATTTGTGCCTGGCACCCATGGAGGCCAGAAGAGTGCGCTGGATCCTCTAAGCCGCACTAACAGGCAGCCGTGAGCGGCCACATGGGTTCTGAGACTTGGATCTCGGCAAAAGCAGCAAGCGCGCCTGACCTCTGAGCCATCTCTCTAGGCATATATTTTAAACCACTGCCATTAAAAGAAAAGCCCCTTGGCTGCAAACCAGACTTGCCGGGGCACCTATTTAAAGGGAGCTCTATATCAAAACCAAAGTTTTAATGCCACCAGATTGTAGGAGATGTCCAAGTATCTTGTGAACATGATCTCTGGTGACAGACCATGTGCTCCTTTGAAACTCAGCTAAACAACATGCCTGATTGTGGATTCAGTGCCCAGGGCCAACGGCTGGTATGGAAGCACTAATGTACTCAGCAGCCAGGTAAAAGAGGACTACTGCCTTGTACACACAGTTATTATGCAATAAAGATGCACTGTCAAGGGGGCTTAAAGTGACGTTTCGGTAGGGTTTATTGACCAGATGCTGTGAATCTGAGATCAGAGCGTTTTGCTTTGAAGTTTACTCTTGATCCAGATCCTCAGTAAGAAGGTAGTTTCCAAATCACTGGTCTGTGAATACTGCTTGTGATTAATTACCCTTTTATAATCTTAGGAATTCTGTTCTCTGCTCTATTTTGAATAACTCAGACTCCATGGGGAATTGCATTTTGGCTGGTATATTTGGGACTGCTAATAAACACCCACTTCCTGTTTTTCTTACTACTGTGTCTAGCAAATTGTAAAATTACTTGTATTGCCTTTCCGTTTCTTGTGTGTTTAACAAGCCTTGATTTATGCAGTGGAATTATCTGCATCAAAGAACCCTTGCCAGCAAAGTTCTCATAGCTTCGCAATGTAAGATACTGTAGCTTTTTCTTGCAGTACAAACTTGAAGGATGATAGGAAAAAAAATTCCATTTCATCAGTGCAGAGAACTTGGAATTTTAGTATTTTGAGCTCTCAATAACTCTCGAGAAGTTTATTTTTCACATATGTTTTAGAAGTCAACAGTTTTATTCTTTTAGCAAGACATATTGCAAGACAAAAAAAAGAACATTGTGTTTTAAGTTTAAGTCTCAGGCTCAAGTCTAAGCACTGGATTCAACCAGAACAAGAACTATTATTATTGTTATTCTTGCCAGGTTTTTTGTTTGCAAAATTCTCCAGTTGTTTTTGTTGATAGCTTGTGGCTAGCTGGCCTGGTGTCCAGCTCCTGGGGTATAACTCCAGGTTTATGTCCAAGCTGAGGAAATTGCTAGTGGAGGAGGTCAGGGAGTCTCCCAGGGGAAGAGGAAGCTAGGGGGAAGAGCGGCTTGTGCTTCAGCTCCGGCCTTTAGAGGAGGTAAATATCCTTTGCCATCTAGGCAGTTACTAAGTGAATGTTCAACAGATATTCTTTCTCTTTGGCATGTGCAACAGGATTAATGATTAATGAGTTTCTGGAGACTGGAATCTTTACTCTCTTTATACTCACCCACCAGAGAGCTGCACTTCCCGCCCCCAGGGACCTGACTGGGAATAGAAGGGTTGGAGGTGGTCTGGGATGGCACAGAAGCATGGTGTATGAATCAAAAAAAAAAAAAAAAAAAAAAAAAAAGCCTGTATCGCCTGGAGAGCTATTCCACCCTTAGACCTAAGCAATCAAGTTCCTACTTTTGTTGTTGCTGTTGTTTTGCGTGTGGTACTTAGTGTTCCCCAGGAAGAGAGTCACGTAGACACTGCTCCTTAACTGAGATGGTACAATGCCCCTGGAAGCCCACTCTGAAAATATTCTAAGTAAAAATGCATTTAACACACCCACCTAATCTTCTCACAGAACAGAGTAGTGGTTCCCAGTCTTCCCAAAGCTGTGGCCTTTTAACACAGTTCCTCAGTACCCAACCATGACATTATTCTCATTGTTACCTCATGACTGTAATTTTGTTACTCTTATGAATTGTAACGTAAACACCTGATATCTAACCCCTGTGAAAGGGGTCATTTGACCCCAAAAGGGGTCGTGACCCCAGGTTGAGAATCACTGGCCTAGGTTAATTTAAATATACCCAGAACAAAATGACTGAACATAAGGTGTTCTTTATGTATGAATTTTACCTAGCTAATAAAGTTCGACTGTCATGTGATGGACAAAGCACACTCTCCTGTTTGCTTGGGATTGGGTGATCAGTTGGGAGCTGCAGCTCTGTGATACTCAATGGCCAGCGTTAGGAGAGAACACCATAGCAGGTGTCACCAACTTGGAAACAAAGATCCACAGTTAACATTTGAAGTGTAGTCTCTAGGAAATGCGGATGCAGCTCTGCGGGGCTGGCGGGTTCAAACCGAGCAAGGACGCCAGGGGCGTGTGTGCGCTCCCTGTGAGAGCCTCTTCCTTGTCAGTTCTCCAGAGGGTTGGGTAAAGCTTGGCATAATAGGTAACAAATGAGTGTTGCTGCACTTGCCTCCCTTCCCTCGGGTACAGGGTGGGGCCAGGGATGAAAACATAGCGTGTAACTAAGACTCAGCATCTCCATTGCTGTGTTGACTATGTGAGGGCCACGCCTGCCTCCCTTTAGCATTTCCCATCTCTCGTCTCCTCTCAGATCCTCCAAATTTCCCCATTCATCCAATTCTATGCCTTTTCTCTCTCTCTTTAGAACACAGAAGTGTGTGTATTTATATATATAATCAAACCAGAATAAAACAAATCAACCAACAAAAAGAAAAAATAAACAAAGGAAGAGCATGAGAAACACATGCACACACACAGAAACACACACATGCATGCATAAAAAAATCATAAAAACCATAAAGTTGCAAACCATAATATATAAGCAAAAGACTCATAAGGTACAACATACCCAGACAAAGCATTATGAGACAGAACATCTCCAAGAACGCCACGGAGTTTGTTTTGCATTAGCCACCTACTGCTGGGCATGGAGCCTGACCTTAAGTGGGGTTTGTGTAGTAAAACTCTGCTGGAGGAAACAAATTTTTTCTTTGAGAGTGGTTGACACTGGGAGAGGGTTCCTGGCTTAGTGTTCAGTTCCACCTCTCAGCCCCGGACCCCCATCTGGCTTGGACCTGTGTAGCCCCTTTGCATGGTACCATGGTCTCTGTGAGTCTATTGTGCATCAGTCCTGTTATGTTTGGAAGATAGTGTCTCCTTGCTGTCCTTCCATCCCCACCCACCGGCTCTTACAGTCTTTCCCCTCCTCTTCTGCATAGCTCCTTAAACCCCGAGGAGGAGGAGCTTGGCAAAGACACTCCATTTAGGACTGAGTGCTCCAGTCTCTCAGTGCAGAGAGACTGTGCAGACTGTCTAGCTCTGTCTGTCTCCCTCTACCCCAGGAGGAAGCTTCTCTGATGACAGCTGAGCAACATGCTGAGCCGTGAGTGTAGCAGGACGTCACAAGGAGTAATTTCATAGCTACATTCCTTTAGCAGAATGATAGTATCTGATTATCACCGAGCCCATGGCCTGTCTAGTCTCAGGTTCTTGGCCCCCAGAGCAGTTGCAGGCCCAGGTTCCATCTCATGGAGTGGGTCTTCAATCTGATTGGACAGTGATTGGTGGCGAGGCATGTTTTGTTGGAGCTTTATTTGGTGATTCTATCTTAGATTTCTTTCATATGTGTATGTATTTTAAGAAGCTTTTATTGTAACAAGTTTCTCTATGACCCCTCAAAGGGCCCCTAGAGTTATCGGTCCCTCCTGTGTTGAGTCCCTTTTCCTTCTCTGCATTTAACCCTCCAGTCTCCACTCCAGGTCTCTCCATACCTATACATTCTACTTCCCCTTCTTTGGGAGAGCATTCCTTCTCACTAGTACTTTATACCGAACTTTGTGTTTTTACCAATTGTAGCGCGCCCACCAAAGGCTTAAAACTTAGCATCCACCTATAAAAGAATACTTAGCATATTTCTGTTTTGGGGTCTGGGTTACCTCACTCAGAATGATTTTTTTCACTAGCTCCATCTATTTACCTGTGAATTTCATGATTTAGTTTTTTTTTTTAATACCTGAGTGATATTCCATTGTGTAAATCTACCACATTTTCATTATCCATTTTTCTGTTGAGGGGCATCTAGGCTGTCCATCTGGATATTATGAATAGAGCAGCAATGAGCATGGTTGAGCAAGCGTCTCTGTGATAGAATGAATATGTCCAAGAGTGGTGTGGCTGGATCTTGACAGTGATCTATCCCCATCTTCCTGAGGAACCACCACACGGATTTCCGTGGTGGATGTACACGTTTGCAGTCCCACCAGCAGAAGAGTGTGCCCCTTACTCCACATCCTCACTAGTATGAGCTAACCTTTATTTATTGATCTTGGCCATTGGGACTGGTGTAAGATGAAATCTCAAAGGAGTTTTGATTTGAATTTCCCTGATGACTAAGAATGTTGAATATTTCTTGAGGAATTTCTCAGCCATTTTTGTCTCATTTTTGAGAATCCTCTGTTAAGATTTATACCCTGTTTTTAAATTGTAGTATTTGTCTTCTTGATGTCCACTTTAAAAAATTTCTTTATATGTATTTTAGATATTAGCTGGCTGTCAGATATAAGTGGTAAAGATGTTTTCTCCTTCTACAGGCTGCCACTTTGTCCAAATGATAGTGTCCTTTGCTGCTGCACAGAAGTTTTCCAGTTTTATGAGGTTCCATTTCTTAATTGTTGCTCTTTGTGCCTGTGCTGTTGGTGTTCTTTTCAGAAAGCTTTTTCCTGTGCCAGTGAGGTCAAGGCTCTTCCCGGCTTTCTCTTCAATAAGGTTCAAAGAATCTGACCTCATGCTGGTGACTTTGATGCATCTGGAGTTGAGTTTTGTGCAATGTAGAAGTATAGGTCTATTTGGATTCTACATGCAGCCATCCAGTTTGAAAAGCCCCTTTTGTTTAAGATGCTGTCCTTTTTTCTAGTGTCTATCTCTGGTCTCTTTGTCAAAAATTAGGCACTCCAAAGTGTGTGTATTTATGTACGGGTTCTTCAGGATAATTGATGTGTAATTTCCTTTCTTTGTTGGGTCTTTGTGTAGTTTAGCGATCAGAGTAAATATGGCTACATAAAGACAGTTAGGCAATGTTTCTTCTGTTTCTATTTTTGAAACAATTTGATGAGTATTGGCATTCATTCGCCTTTGAAGGCCTGGTAGAATTCTGCTTAGTTCTATCTGGTATGGCCATATTTTGTTTAGGAACCTTTTAATTACTGCTTCTGCTTCCTTGGGGTTAAGGCCTGTTCAAATTGCTCAGCTCACCTTGATTTAACTTTGGAAGTGGAGAGGTAGTGATGAGGACAGGAGGATAGTGTGATCCACCTAGCGGAGTCCCTGTCGGGGGTGGCCCCTGGGGGTTCCATGCTGGAAGTGTTTCCAGGTGTCAGGGGCTGACAGGAAGGAAGTGGGCGGGGCTGAGAGGGTCCACAGGAAGGAGGACTGGTGGGATGGAGCCCTCAGGAATGGAGGTGAGAGGACAGGCTCTGGCAGGCTGCTACAGTGTTGGTGTGAGACGGCAGAGACTGCAGTGGAGGGCAAGAATGAGGGAGAAATTGCCTACCTGAGGCCCAGCCTGGTGTGGCCAGTGGTGGTCCCACAGAGTGTTTCTAGGTCTCTGCAGCTGACAGGAGGGCATGGGGGGAAGGAGGAAAGGCAGAGTCACTCCAGGCTTTGGTGGTGAGGACCTGGACTGAGAAGGAGGCCCCTACAGTCAGTTTGCCCCAGGGCCAGAAACGAGCCTGGAGAGATGGGTTAGTACTTATTTCCCTTAATGTGGTTGTGTTTGCTTCTCACATCTGAGCTGAAGCTTTCTTTAGGGTTTATGTTTAAAGTGGAGTCCCAAGGGTTGACGTCTGTGACCGTGCTCTGCCTCCTCAGAGTTTTGTCACCGTGCTCTGCTAACTGTATGCCTTTGCTTTCCTGAACTCACCTGTGCTTGTGGTTGCCAGTTATTTTTCCTCTAGGAAATAAATGTTTTTATTGGTTTTTGCTTCCATTAGAGGGAAATTTGAGTTTCTAATTGACCCTTATACAAAAATACAGGGAAATAGGTGCATATAGGTACAGATAACAGTGTAAAATCTGCAGAGTTAGACCTGAGAAAGGACTTTTTAAGGCAAACACACATTATCCAATAAAGATAAATTAACATTAATCAAAAGAGGGGTGGGGAGCATTGAGAGACTGCAGTAGCTAAAGGGCAGTTTTGCATAGCCCTGACAACATAGATTCAATCCTTGAGTGTGATCCTGTAACCCCATGGTAAATGATAGAAGTCATCTGACTTCCAAAAGTTACCCTCTGGTGACTACTTTCTCACATAAATAATAATATTTATAGAAGCATAATACAAACCTGAGCTGACTCAGAGTAGAAACGCAAACACCAGTACCAAGGTAAGGACCTGATTGAAGAGAACTCGTAAATATTGCGATAGGGATCCTGAAGTTCAGCTCTTCACAGTGGAAGGCTTCCAGTGGGCATGGGGAAGGACTCATTTTCTGTAAGGTGCTGGCCACTGGGAGTTTGACCATTGTCTTAGTTGGGGTTTTATTGCTGTGAAGAGACACCATGACCAAGGCAACTTTATGAAGAAAACGTTTAATCGGGGCTAGTGTACCATCCAGAGGTTCAGTCCATTATTGTCACGGCAGGAAAAATGGCCACACGCAGGCAGACATGGAGCCAGAGAAGGAGCAGACAGTTCTACATCTTGATCCACAGGCAGCAAGGAGACTGTCACTGAGCATAGCTTGAGCATAGGAGACCTCAAAGTTCACCCCCACAGTGACACACTTCCTCCAACAAGGCCACACCTCCTCCAACAAGGCCACACCTCCTAATAGTGCTGCTACCTATGGCCCAAGCATTCAAACACATGAGTCTATGGGGGCCACGCCTATGCAGCCCACCACAGTAAGCTCTAGTGAGTATATGGGCAACACCAATTGGACCTATTTTTTTTGGGTGGGGGCAAAGACTGGGAAATGAATGTGGTTGGGGTGCATTATGTGAAATTCTCAAATAACCAATGAAATATTATTTTGGGAAAAGTTGCATCTTTAGCTTTTTATATTCTAAAATAATTTAAATAGATAGGTATATAGAAGTTTAGAATTACCTTTCTTATTAATGGAATTAATCTGATATGCCTTTGCAAGGGTGTAGAACCATGTTAACCTCTCTTTAGGAGACCCCACTCTTTTGGCCTTACCTTCCATGGGTGTAAGCTAGACTCAGGTCCTTATGTTGGTACTGATGGTCATCAAAATTAAAAAATTCCGCTGTAATCAAAGTGAGAGTGAAGCTCACTACTTTTTTAATTTACGTATTCTTTCTAGTATAGGACACACACACACACACACACACACACACACACACAGCTGTAAAGGATCCACATGCAGGAGTCGAAGAGTAGAGACTTATGTACAAAAATAAAAGACACTAAGAGGTAAAAGACAGCATAAAGAAACCTCTACCCTGCACAAGATTAATACCTAGAATATGTAAAACAGGACAGCCTGATCGGAAATGGACAAGTGTAACAGAAAGATGATCGTCAAAGATGAAGTCCCGTACTCCTGGAGCTCAGCGCACATTTCCCAGTGCCTGAAGGTGTAGAAGTGCCGCAGAAGATCCTTGAAGATGTCAGGTCTTTGCTTGGCGCCCTAGGCCGCTCTCCTGAGAAGGCTATTTGAATTTGGGAGGTTTAAGTGGGGAGCATTTCACAGGGAATGAGAAAAGCAAGGCCAGACACAACGAGGCTAGTCCTGGGGTGCGAGAGGTGGAATGGCCTGCTAGCTGAGACCAGGAGCGAGGCTCCTACATCCTTTCATCTGTCCCCTACTAGTCCTAAGTTTCCCCCAGAAAAGGAAGTAGCCTTGGCAGGGCAGATCTGTTTGGCTGGGAGGACTGGCCAAGGAGACAGCTGCGAGCCATCAGTAGCCTAACTCCTGGAAGCTGTGGACGCAGCAGGTGCGGGGTGGGGCTTGAGACGTGTCTGCTAGTGCAACATTAAGATCCAGTGAGTTAACCAAACACTGCGATAAGAACGCTGCTGTTGACACCTAGCACCTCAGATTTAACCAGTTCTACCTCTTACCAGGCAACAAAGTTAACTGGTCTGAGTCTTAGTCATGGTATCATTTCAGCAAGCATTTGTTGTGTGCTCAGGGAGACCTACCTGGACATGCTTGTGAGGGTGACGTGAAGGAATACACACAGAGTATTACTGTTTGATGAGCAGAGACTACCGTTTCTTATTAACAATATTGGTAAAAGTGTGCAGGACTTTTGTTTGTTTGTTTTTTTCATCTCCCCCCCCCATAATCCTGCAAGAAACCCCGCTGGAAGGTGCCTCTGCAGGTCACTTAGATCAATGGAACTCATGCTTGGAGGAATAGAGAGAGGTATCACTGTCTTCTCTCAGCTAGGACATATGTAGCAGTGGGGTGAAATCTCCCCTGGATTCACAGGGCAGCTTTCTCAGCCACTCACACCTCACAGCCAATTACTGTTTTCTTCCATCTTCTCATGTCTTAATTCCTTTACCACATGGGTCTCAGTCAAGAGAAGGATCGCAAGTGCCTTGTTTCCTTGATCTACCAGGTCACGGCGGTTAGTGGCCTCTGACACAAGATGAGCTTTTATTTTTTGAATTACCAGAATCAAATAAATTTTAGGGCTTGATAGGACCAAATAAATGGTAGACCTTAGAGATTACAGAGGGTAATGGTTTTCTTTATCTGTTTCTTCTTTTTCTCGGAGTGAGAAAAAGCTTCCTTTCTCCTACTACTACTTTTACTACAAATAAAACATTTAGCAGTGGTTCATTGTTCAAGGCCTTCCACCAAAAGGCAGCCCCCCAACAACAAAACAAACAAACAAACAAACAAACAAAGCCGGCTAGCTCAAGTCAAGTGGAGATGAGAAAAGTGGAATGGGCCTTCCCTAGCTGCTTCTTGTAGCTCATGTTTACACTTCTGTCCCTGATGCATCCCATTGGCTGTCGTCATCAACCGATTAATAAATCAGACAATCAATCTGTTGATCAGGTAACAGTAAATCACTGGGGTAGTGCATCCAATGCAGTGTGGAGGAAACCCTGGACACACGTATCTTAGCAGTCTTTCTCAGCTCTCCAACCCATGCACGCACGCGCGCGCACACACACACACGGGCACAAACACAGCTATTCATCAGGACTGCTCTGGCTTCTCACATGAAAATGTTGTCTGGAATGAGGACACTCTGGTAATGGCCTCATTGGCTCATCACCTCTCATCTGTACCATCACAGTGGCGGTTCCTCTTAGCCAAGGTCATAATATAAACTGGGGCTCTCTGAAAACCCAAAGGGAAGAGGCATTAGAAACTCCTTTGGGAGAAGAAAAGGAATAGGACAGGAACCTGTCACAGAGTGCCTCTGAAAGATTCTACTCAGCAGGGCATTATAGCAGAGGCTGAGACTCATAAACAAACTTTGGGCAGAGTGCAGGGAATCTTATGAAAGAAGGGGGAGATAGAAAGACCTGGAGGGGACAGGAGTTCCAAAAGGAGAGCAACAAAACCCAAAAATTTGGGCCCAGGGGTCTTTTCTGAAATGATACTCCAACCAAGGACCACACATGGAGATAACCTAGAACCCTTGCACAGATGTAGCCCATGGCAGCTCAGTGTCCAAGGGGGTTCCCTAGTACAGGGACTGTCTCTGACATGAACTCATGGGCTGGTTCTTTTATCACCTCCCCCTCAGGGGGCTGCTAGACTAGGACCTGATAGACTAGGATCAGATGGAAGGGGAGGAGAACCTCCCCTATCAGTGGACTTGGGGAGGGGCATGGGAGGAGATGAGGGAGGGTGGGATTGGAAGGGAATAAGGGAGAGGGCTACAGGTGGGATACAAAGTGAATAAACTATAATTAATAAAAATAAAAGTAAAAATATATCTTAAAAAAGAAAAAAAAAAGGAAACTCCTTTGGCATCAGGCCTAGGATTATTCTTGATAACCAGGTCTTCCTCTCTTTTACTTGGTGCTTTGAAGCCTAATTCTGGAACATCTGTCTGCCGGGGTACTTTGTAAGGACTTTGGCTTACACATTGGGCGGCGTGAAGGGCCACTGGAGGGTGAGGGCAGTGTAACAGGTCTAACGCTAGGTTTGAACGAGGTGCAGCTTCCTCCCTCTGTCCTTTGACTAACACCCTTCTCCCCACAATGTTTTAATTATTTGAACATCATTTGTTACTCCCTCACTTTTCTTCCCTTGCTTTATTTTTTTAAAAGATTTGTTTGTTTATTTTGTAAGTGCCTGAATGTTTTCCCTACATGTTTGTGAGTAAAATAGATATGTGCAGATATTGTACTGTAAGTACAAGAGATACTGTAAGTAAACTAGGTATGTGCTCTGGGTCCCTTGGAACTGGAGTTTCAGTTACGAGCAACCGTCTGGGTACTAGGAAATGAACATGTCCTCTGCAAGAGCAGCTCCTGCTGATGGCTGAGCCCCTCTCCAGTACCACCCTCCTTTAGTTTCTAACAGTTCTTTCCATTTTCAAAACATTTATAAATTACGTTAATTTCTGTCTTCTGCCACTAGAATGTAAATTTTGTACAGGCTAAATATCATTCACTTAAAAAAATATGAAAGTGAGTATATTCTACAAGTGTGCAGATGCCTGTGGAGGCCAGAATAGGTCCCCTGGAGCAAGAGTTAATCGGTGGTTGCAAGCCAGATGACGTGGGTGTTGGGAACTGTGGTCCTCGGGAAGAGCATAATGTGTTCTTAACTGCTGAAGCATATCTTCAGCCTCTGACATGAGTTTTCTGAGCTGAGAGTAGGGCCCGTTACAGTTATAACTCAATAGATGTTAGTGGAGAGAAGCGGCTTCAGGGAGTAAATAGTGCTGCAGTCATTTAGCAAGCAGTGGAAACCCGCTCCCTGAAATCAGAGTCCTCCCCTTTGTTTGGTCTGTGTGACTACAGCAGACTTGATGTGGAGACCAAGCTCCCAATCATCCAGGCAAGCTCTGCTGGACTGTTCGGCTCATCCTGTTTACACCTGGGTGCAGTTTTTGACACATTGGGTAAAGAAAATGACATGCAAAATTATTTCTTAGCAGAAAAAATTCTCAATCTTAAGCACAATGATACAAAACCAAAAGGAATCCTAGTAAAAGGTGATCTGAGAAAGCTTTTGGTCAAACCTATCAAGCTAGAGGTGTCGGCAGCCTTTTGGGAGAGGGGTTACCTCAGGAAGCAGAGTGATTCTGAGGAAATAACCCTCTCCAGGGGGAGAAGGGTAGGCTGTAAGCTGGGCTCAGTGCCTGCCTAGAAACCTGGACTCTCTAGTTCAACCTGCATCCTCCTTTATTTCTTTAAAATATAAAATGTCTAGCTTGCTTTTTGGCAACTATTTAGGAGTGAGCCGGACCTGCGCTATGGAGATGGGAATTGCTGCTGGGGACTTACGGTCCTTTTATTTCTTATATCTGAAATATTCTTCCCAAAGCCCTTCCAGACAAGAATCTAAAGTTATGTATTCTAATTGACTGCAGTTGCTTTGACACAATTTTCACTACCCCCCCCCCCCGCAATATCTTCATGTGGCTTTCAAAATGTTATCGAACTGTTTTCTTGAGGGCCTATCTTATACATCAAATTTAATATAAAACCTTCTCAAGATGAGGTAGGAGCTGTGGTGCATTTTGTCTGTCTGAGTTTTGGTTTTTCTTTTCTAGTTTTTTTCCCTTTTACATTGTACTTAAGAGCAAGGCTCGTCAGAGCTAACGAAGACACTGAGACCTTGATTCCACTTTGATTGTACATTTAGTTTTCCCTGTAATCATTCTGAAAGTCAATGTCTTTTGAAAGATGAGAACACCACTACTGCTAAATACCTTAGCAAGCAGGACAGATAGTCACATAAATAGCAAGTATATGTTTGACCAGCTGCTACCTTTCCTGAACCCTTTCCAGATGCTCCGCCAGATTAGTCCTGTATCCATAGTCTCATTGGCTGGTCTCCTGCAGCCTAGATCTGCTCAGCATGGTCTGTTGTTCCGATCCAAGCCGATACAGCCAGGGCTCAGATCTCAACCAAGGATGCCCCTTAAATGCTTAGGGGTACGGTCAAAGCTTTCCAGTTCCAACTGTCTGTTCTTTTAAACACAGAGGAGGCAAGCTCAGAAGATCTTCATTGGTGGTACTTTGTCAGCCGTGCAGTTAAATCTGAGGGAATGCAGCCCCTCTGCTTAAAAACACAAACAAATAAAAAACACAACCGACTAAAGAGAACGCTTGACTTCTCATTCTTGAGGCCCAGTTTCATTTTGGCCGCGAGGATCCGTGAAAAATCCTGGCATCTACTTCTTCATCATGATAATGATAATTATCTTCTTTAATTAGCTTGAATTGGTTTCTGTTACAGCTCAAAACATCTTGACCATGCTATTAGATGTGAGAGTGATTTGTAAACCAGATCTAGGTGAGTGTTACTAACTTGTCTTTTAATTGTGCTCTGCATTTTCTTATGTCTGAGTCATGGATGGCAAGAGGAATGAGCTACGCGGTGTTCCAAGGGATCTTTATTACCAGTATCAGGTCCTCCGTGCGTTGACAGCCTGCCCAGGGGTTCTGGGGCAGATGCCCGAACGGTGTTTGAACAAAAAGCCCCCTGCGGTAAGAGGTACGGCGGAAGGGCGGGTGCTAGCGTGTCATGACCGACAGAGCTAGGAGGTACTGTTTCATAACATACTTTCGGATTCGCTCTAAACCAGAGCCTCACTCTTCTGTGGTCCATTTTGGTTTGGCTTCCACTGTTTCCAAACGCGAGCTCCGAGAGGTGAGACTAAAGGGAGATAGATGTGCCTCAGGGTCCGACGCCGATTTGGTTAAACTTCTTTCCTGTAAATTCACACTTTTAAGGGCGTCAAGGGTAACTCTAACCCTAGTTCATATTCAAAGTCCTGTCTCTGTGAGGAGGCTGAAAATACAGCTGGTGCAAGCGACCTTGCTGCTGGGATCCGGTGAAAGCCGCGCCACGCCTCTCACACCGGAAGTCAGTGAGTGAGGTTAGTCGGGCTTCCGGCGGGACGGAATCCTGGCGTCCCAACAACGGTGCACCACCTTGCCCTTGGGGAAGCATAAGAGCATGCGCGGCAAGTGTCAGGGGTGGCAGGACGTCAGGGAAAGCCACATGTCTTAGGCAGCCCTTCTTCAGTGTTAAGACTCAAATACCTGGGCAATGAGGAGAGCTGGCTGTGTCCCATCGCTGGGAAAGGAAATGCAAGTCTCGAATGCACGGCGGTTGTTTTTAGAAAGCAGCACAAGTGGGAAAATGGGCCAGAGAGTGGCCTGACCTAAGCCACTGATGAAAGTCAACTAGTCAGGGGAGAATCAGGAAGTGCAGGAAAATGCAGTGCTAAAGGACCTGACAAGGCCACCCAGGTTTCCCCTGGGTGCAAATGTCGTGTCAGAGAAGCCCGACGTCCCTTGTGGATTGGGCAGAGGACATCACCTCCTTCCCCTCCCACTCTCCACACTCAATGTTTTAAAAAACCCCGAAGGACGGATGGCCATGCAGTTTTTCTCCTCTCGAAACTTAATGTCTTCATTAAAATCTTTGCAGTGTGGTGGCACAATCCTGTAATCCCAGCATTTGGGGAGGGGTAGTTTGAGGCCAGTCTGAGCCTCTTCGTGAGACCCTGCCTCAAAAGACGTTTACAGGGGCTGAAGAGATGACTCGGCGGCCAGGAACATTCACCCTTCTTGTGGAAGACCTGAGTTTAGCTCCCGGAACTCGTATGAAGTAGTACTTGTAGAGTCTCCAAGACCTATGACTTCACTGGCCCTGAACAGTCGCCTGGGTTTCCAGTATAAGGCACAGTTTCTCGGTCAGGCTGGTCTCAAGCCCGATTAGGGAGCTGTTGGTGACTGCCAAGGTATACTGCCACTACTCCACCCTTGGGTTATGGTGCCACACTGGCTGTTGTGGTCCCTAGGCACCCTACCCTACCTAGCCGGGTAGTGTAAGCAGAGGGGCAGGGAGATCTCCAAACTAAGCCTCACCTGCAGGAAGACAGTTCGACTGGGAATCACACTACCAAGCTGTCTCTAGGAGGGCAGAGAGTGGTGGCTGATGGGAAAGGCCTTGTCAGCTTTATTGGGACAGATAACGGTAGGAGGAGGGGTGTCGGCCACAACAGCCTGGGATTTAGCATGGAGGCTGTCTGGGTTATTCATCAGCTATAGGCCCTTTGTCCTTTTGGGACACATGAGAAGTAATGGCTTTCCCTGACAAACAGAAGCCCACTGCACTAGATTTTTGAGGAATTTTGAATTTAGGTTTTTGTTGAACTGATAGTGATCCATCTGTTTACCCAGGCAGAGTCCAGCCTGAGCTGAGTCCAGACTGTCATCAGTACCCTGTCAGCAGTACTGCCATTTTGGGAGCCCACTTTGGATGTAACAGGAAGGATTGTTGGTCGCTTTTCTCCCTTCACCTTATATTAGTCCTCTGGTACCACGAAAGCTAGTCTTTAGAGAAGAGACATTCATGTAAGTTTGGCTCAAGGGCTTCTAGAGAAGAGACATTCATGTAAGTTTTGACTCAAAGGCTTCTGGGGGGTGGGGCAGACAACCAAGGGGAAATAAGCTGTATGGTTTGAGAGTTTCTTTTCTTTCTTTCCTTTTTTTTTTTTTTTTTTTGGTTTGAGAGTTTCTTGGACAACTCTGACCAACAACTCAAAAGAGGGCTTCTTCTGCTTGGTTTCGAGGTTTTTGTTAGGTGGTCATTCATTGTCTTTTGGGGGATTCACTGTCAGCTCAGAAGAGAAAAGCTCATTAAAATTATCGATGTGTATTTATACACAGAGTCACATGTATTCTAGTTTTTTATTATTTTATTTTATTTTTATTAATTACAGTTTATTCTCTTTGTATCCCAGCTGTAACCCCTTCCTCCATCCCCTCCTAATCCCTTTTCTTCTCTTATGCCTCTCCCCAAGTCCAATAATAGGGGTGGTTCTCCTCCCCTTCCATCTGACCCTAGCCTATCAGGCTTCATCAGGATTGGCTTCATTGTCTTCCTCTGTGGACTGGTCAGGCTGCTCCCCCCTCAGGTGGAGGGGATCAAAGCGCCAGCTCCTGAGTTCATTTCAGAGACAGTCCCTGTTCCCATTACTAGGAAACCCACTTGGACACTGAGCTGCCATCGGCTACATCTGTGCAGGGGTTCTAGGTTATCTCCATGAATGGTCCTTTTTTGGAGTATCAGTCTCAGAAAAGAACCCTGTGACCTTATTTTTGGGTTCTGTTGCTCTGCTTGTGGAGCTCCTGTTCCCTCCAGGTCTTTCCATCTCCCCTTTCTTTCATAAGATTCCCTGCACTCTGCCCAAAATTTGGTTATGAGTCTCAGCATATGTTTTGATACCCTGCAGAGTAGAGTCTTTCAGAAGCCCTCTGTGGTAGGCTCATGTCCTGTTGCCTGTTTTCTCCCTCTTCCAATGTCCATCACTTTTGCCTTTCTGAATAAAGATTGAGCATCTTACCCAGGGTCCTCCTTCTTGATTAGCTTCCTTAGGTGTACATATTTTAGCATGTAACTATATTATATGTCTAATATCCACTTATAAGTGAATATCTGCCTTTGGGATACCTCACTCAGGATGATAATTTCTAGATCACACAATTTTCATACAAATTTAATGATTTCTTTGTTTTTAATTGCTGAGTAGTATTCCACTGTGCAAATGTACCAAAATTTCTGTATCCATTGCTCAACTGAGGGACATCTGGGTTGTTTCCAGCTTCTGGCTATTACAAATAAAGCTGCTCCGAACATGGTTGAACAAATGTCCTTGTTGTATACTTGAGTGTCTTTTGGATATATGCTTAGGAGTGGTATAGCTGGATCTTGAGGAAGCGCTATTCCTAATTGTCTGAGAAACTGCCAGATTGATTTCCAGAATGGTTGTACAAATTTACATTCCCACCAGCAGTGAGGAGGGTTCCTCTTTCTCCACATCCTCTCCAGCATGTGTTGTCACTTGAGTTTTTGATCTTAGCCATTCTGATGGGTATAAAGTGAAATCTCAGGGTCGTTTTGGTTTGCATTTACCTGATGACTAAGGATGTTGAACATTTCTTTGTTTCTCTGCCATTCGATGTTTCTCTACTGAGAATTCTCTGTTTAACTCTGTACCCCATTTTTTTAATTGGATTACTTGATTTGTTGCTGTTTAACTTCTTAAGTTCTTTATATATTCTGGATATTAGCTCTCTGTCAGATATTGGGTTGGTGAAGATCCTTTCCCAATCTGTAGACTGTCATTTTTGTTTTGATGACGGTGTCCTTTGCTTTACAGAAGCTTTTCAGTTTTATGAGGTCCCGTTTATTGATTGTTGCTCTTAAAGCCTGTGTTGTTGGTTTTTCTTCTGTTGTCTCCTGTGCCAATGAGTTCAAGGCTCTTTCCCACTTCTTCTCCTAATTGGTTTAGTGTGTCCATTTTTATATTGAGGTGTTTGATCCATTTGGATTTTATTTTTGTGCAGTGTGATAAATATGGATCTATTTGCATTTTCTACATGTAGACATCCAGTTAGACCAGCACCATTTGTTGAAGATGCTGTCTTTTTTCCATTGTATGGTTTTTGGCATCTTTGTCAAAGATCAGGTGTCCATTAGTGTGTAGATTTAGTTCTGTGTCTTCTATCTGATTCCATTGATCCACCATTCTATTTCTGTGCCAGTACCATGCAGTTTTTATTACTGTTGCTCTATAGTACAGCTTGAAATCAAGGATGGAGATACCTCCAGAAGATCTTTTATTGTAGAGGATTGTTTTAGCAATTCTGGGTTTCTTGTTATTCCATATGAAGTTGAGAAATTTTCTTTCAAGTTCTGTAAAGAATTGTGTTGGTAATTTGATGGGAATTGCATTAAATCTGTAGATTGCTTTTGGTTAGATGGCCATTTTTACTATGTTAATCCTGCCAAGCCATGAGCATGGGAGATCTTTCCATCTTCTGATATCTTTTTCTATTTCTTTCTTCAGAGACTGAAACTATTTTTTTTTTCATACAAGTCTTTGACTTGCTTGGTTAGAGTTACACCAAGGTACTTTATGTCATTTGTGACTATTGTGAAAGGTGTTGTTTCCCTAATTTCTTTCTCAGCCCCTTTGTCTTTTGTATACAAGAAGGCTACTGATTTTTTTTTTTAGTTGATTTTGTATCCAGCCACTTTGCTGAAGGTGTTTATCAGCTGTAGGAGTTCCCTGGTAGAATTTTTTTTGGGGTCACTCATGTATACTATCATATCATCTGCAAATAGTGATACTTTGACTTCTTCTGTTTCAAACTGAATCCCCTTGATCTCCTTTAATTGTCTTATTGCTCTAGCAAGGACTTCAAGTACTATGTTGAAGAGGTATGGAGAGAGTGGACAGCCTTGCCTTGTCCCTGATTTCAGTAAGATTGATTTAAGTTTTTATCCATTTAGTTTGATGTTGGCTATAGTCTTGCTGTATATTGCCTTTACTATGTTTAAGTATGTGCCTTGTATCCCTGATCTCTCCAAGACTTTAAACATAAATGAATGGATTTTATCAAATGATTTTTCAGCATCTAAGGCTATTTTCATGTGGTCTTTTTCTTTCAGTTTGTTTATATGGTGGATCACATTGATGGATTTCCGTATATTGAACCACCCCTGCATACCTGGGATGAAGCCTACTTGGTCATAGTGGATGATAGCTTTGATGTGTTCTTAGATTCGGTTTGCACATATTTTATTGAGTATTTTTGTATCAATGTTCATCAGAGAGATTGGCCTGAAATTTTGTTTCTTTTTTGGGTCTTTGTGAGGTATTGGTATCAAGGTGACTGTGGCTTCATAGAATGAGTTTGGTAATGTTCCTTTTGTTTGTATTTTGTAGGATAGTTTGAATATTATTGGTGTTAGCTCTTCTTTGAAGGTCTGGTAGAATTATGCGCTGAAACCATCTGGCCCTGGGCTTTTTTTGAATGGGAGACTTTTGATGACAGCTTCTATTTCCTCAGGGGATATAGGACAATTTATTGATTTACCTGTTCTTGATTCAGCTTTGGCAAGTGGAATCGATCAAGAAAATTGTCCATTTCATTTAGATTTTCAAATTTTGTGGCATAAAGGCTTTTGAAGTAAGACCTAATGATTGTCTGGATTTTCTCAGTGTCTGTTGTTATGTCCCCCTTTTCATTTCTGATTTTGTTGATTTGGATTGTGTTTCTCTGCCATTTAGTTAGTTTGGCTAAGGGTTTGTCTAGCTTGTTGATTTTCTCAAAGAATCAGCTCTTGTTTTCATTGATTCTCTGAATTTTTATTTGTTTCTAATTTATTGATTTCAGCTCTGAGTTTGATTATTTTCAGCCATCTACTCCTCTTGAGTATGTCGTTGCCTTCTTGTTCTTCTTCTTGTTCTTCTTCTTGTTCTTCGTCTTGTTCTTCTTCTTGTTCTTCTTGTTCTTGTTCTTCTTGTTCTTCTTCTTCTTCTCCTTCTTCTTCTTCTTCTTCTTCTCCTCCTCCTCCTCCTCCTCCTCCTCCTCCTCCTCCTCCTCCTCCTTCTTCTTCTTCTTCTTCTTCTTCTTCTTCTTCTTTTTCTTCTTTCCCTAGGGCTTTCAGGTGAGTCTTTAAGTTGTTTGTATGAGATGTTTCAAATTTCTTCTTGAAGGCACTTGATGCTATGAATTTTCCTCTAAGCACTGCTTTCATTATGTCCCATAAGTTTGGGTATGCTATGCCTTCATTTTCATTGAATTTTAGGAAGTCTTTGATTTCTTTATTTCTCCCCTGACCCAACTGTCATTGAGTAGTGAGTTGTTCAGTTTCCATGTGTGTGTAGGCTTTTTGCTATTTCTGTTGTTGTTGAGGTCCAGCTTTAGTTCATGGTGGTTAGCTAGGATACAAGGGATTGTTTCAATGTTTTTGTATCTGTTTAGGCTTGCTTTGTGACCAACTATATGGCCTATTTTGGTGAAGGTTCCATGAGGCGCTGAGAAGAAGGTAAATTCTTTTGTGTTTGGGTGAAAGGTTCTGTAACTGTGTTAGGTCCATTTGATTCATGACCTCTGTCAGAGTCATCGTTTCTTCGTATAATTTCTGTTTTGTTGACCTGTCCTTTATTGAGAGTGGGGTGTTGAAGTGGGGATCTGTGTGCTTTAAATTTTATTAATGTTTCTTTTTCAAATGTGGGTGCCCTTCTATTTGGGACATAGATGTTCAGAATTGTGATGTCTTCTTGGTGGAATTTTCCTTTGATAAGTATGAAATGACCTTTCCCATCTCTTTTGATTAATTTTGGTTGAAAAATCTATTAGAATGGCTACTCCTGCTTGCTTCTTAGGTCAATTTCCTTGGAAAAACATCTTCCAGCCCTTTACTCTCAGGTAATATGTATCTTTGTGACTTAGATGTGTTTCTTGTATGCAACAGATTGTTGGGCCTTGTTTACGCATCCATTCTGTTAGTCTGTGTCTTTTTATTGGAGAGTTGAGTCCACTAATGTTAAGAGAGATTAATGACCAGTGGCTGTTAGATGCTTTGATTTTGCTGTTGGTTGTGATAGTGTGTTTGTGTGCTTGGCTACTTTTAGTTTTGTTGTAGTGAGGTTATTTATTTCCTGTGTTTTCCTGAATGTATTTAGCTTCCCTGGGTTGTATTTTTCCTTCTAGTATCTTCTGTAATGCTGGATTTGTGGGTAGGTATTGTTTAAATTTGTTTTTGTTGTTGAATATTTGGTTTTCTCTGTATATGATGACTGAAGAGTTTTGCTGAGTAAAGTAGCCTGGGCTGGCTGACATCTGTATTCTCTTAGGGTCTGTATGATATCCATCCAGGCCCTTCTGGCTTTCATAGTCTCTGTTGAGAAGTCAGGTGTGATTCTGATGGGTTTGCCATTATATGTTACTTGGCCTTTTTCTCTTGCAGCTTTTAGTATTTTTTTCTTTCTTCTGTATACTTACTTACTATATGGCTGGAGGATTTTCTTTTCTGGTCTAATTTATTAGGTATTCTGTAGACCTCTTGTATTCATACAAGTATCTCCTTTAAGTTGGGGAAATTTTCTCCTATGATTTTTTTGAAAATATTTTCTGGGCCTTGGAGGAGGGAATCTTCTTTTTCCTCTATTCCTATTATTCTTAGGTTTTGTCTTTTCATGATGTCTTGGATTTCTTGGACTGTCTGTGTCAGGAATATTTTAGATTTAACATTTTCTTTGACAGGTACATTGATTTCTGCTGCTGTTGTTCTTACACAATTTTCTAGGCACAGCCCTCTTGAAGAACCGGGGAGCCCTACGATTTGGTCAGTTTAGTTAGGGATAACTACTTGCCCCTTGGAACAGTATCTGGGGGCAGGCAAGTGGTGGCTCCAAGGAAGCAACTGGCTGCCTGCAGGAACCCAGGAACTTTTCCTGAGAACTTTTCAGTGTGTGGAGTGTCAGCTGAGTGCTCCACGTTTGGGCCTACTGTTTCCCTCCCTGTGGGGTTTTCTCCCGACAGGGAAACCCAGTATTTGGTGCCCTGGGGCCCACAGTTCTGTCTGGGATTGTGAGTCAGGCACGCAGCAGGTCTCTGTCCTTTTCCAGGGATTTACTGAGTGACCCGAGGTCAGTCCCGTTTGCTTCCTTCACTGTGGGGTTTTCTCTCGACTGGAAATCCTAGTCTCAGGTGTTTTGATGCCCACAGTTCAGCCTAGGAAGGAAATCAGGACACACAGGCATGTGGCTCTGGGCTGGTGACCAAGTGCCTGCCGGGACCGGGAACTCTTCAGGGTTTTATCTGGGTCACCTGAACCCCATTGATTCCAACTCCGTGGGGTTTCCTCTCACCTGGGAAACACAGTCGCTGGTGTTTTAGGGTCCAGAGTTCAGTCTCTTGGTTGCTGTGCCATCACTGCTGTCCTGCTCCTCAGACGGTGTCCTCCAAGCACCACCATCTTGGATCCTATGCCTATAGTTTTGTTTTGTTTTGTTTTAAGGTAGTTAATAGTATGATTCCTTGTAATGTTTTCAGATCTCCTCACTGTCATTTTACCTTATTCGTTTCTTCTTCTGTATTTACCTTACCAAAGAGCATCCCCTGTTTCATTTCTCTTATCAGATTACTTGTTCCATGTCACTCCCTTTCTGCCATCCACTTCTGGCTTGCTCCTCCCTCTAGCATTACTTTTTACACCACATACAACATTATTTTTAATATATGTTTTTACCTTCAGCTAAATTTGCCTTTTAGTTCTTCAGAGAAAATACTACAAAACAAGAACCACACAACTGGTGCCAAACATCTGCAATCAGGTGGTTAATATGCCTCGTGTTGAACTCCATGTCTATCCGCTGGTAGATACTACTTGATTGGTTGCTTGGCTGTCTGTTAAATGCTTTAATTTAAAAATTTCAAGTTCTGTTTTTGAAATAAGGAGGATGTCACAGTTGCCAAGTAAGGAATTATATTTTAGAAAGAAAAATATCTCCATGTATAAAAGGGCACTATAATTTGTTTCAAAGAATGAGGTTGTGTCAGAAGCTATCCATCCCCACGAAGACCATTTCAGTGACATCTTAAAGGATTGTTTCATTAGCATTGTCCATGGCTCAGTGGGTGTCTCTGTGATGTAAGCTGTATGCTGAAACAATCTTAAAAACATTCTTTCTCAGCCACATGTGGTGAAGCATGCCTTTAATCCCAGCACTCAGAGGATGCAGAGGCTGGTGGATTTCTGAGTTCAAGGCCAGCCTGGTCTTACAGAATTAGTTCCAAAACAGCCAAGGACATTGAGACCCTGTCTCAAAAAATAAAATAAAATAAAATAAAATAAAATAAAATAAAATAAAATAAAATAAAATAAAACAAACGAAAAATGTTCTTTCTCTCAAATGTGGCAGTTATGAATGCTATTTCAAATTTTTTAGTTTAATATATTTAAACAATTAAACTATTGTGCTTGTAGTTCTTGGAGGTCGAGTGACTCAGATATCTTAAGTACATACTTTACCACTGAGCCACCCTTTGCCCCCAACATTTTTTCCCTGGAGACAGGGTTTTTCTAGGTAGCCCTGGCTGTCTTGGAAATCACTCTGTAGACAAGGCTGGCATTGATCTTTGAGATCTGCCTACCTCTACCTTTAAGTTAATAAAAAAAAATCTAGAAAATATCAATTTGGTTTTGATGTGGAGCACAGAAAACAGTAAATAATTCTAAAACTTTTCTGTTCTGTAATGCTAATCTACCTTTGTTTCATTTATTGTTTTTCTATTTTAAGTCTATTTTCTGTGCTTTTTTTTTTTTTTTTTGTATTCCAAACAATTTGATGTGGTTTTTTTTTTGTTGAGAATAAATACTGAAAATAAAAATTTCCCCTCACATAATATATCCTGATTGTGGTTCCCCTCCCTGCACTCCTTTTAGAGCCTCCCCACTTTCCCTCCCTTCTGTCTCTCATTAGAAAACAGAAAGACTCTCAAGGAAATATAATATAATATAATAAATATAATATAATATAATATAATATAATATAATATAATATAATATAATATAATATA
>NW_026591918.1:1259979-1312582 GCF_907164565.1 Psammomys obesus | reverse complement strand
TAATATAATATAATATAATATAATATAATATAATATAATATAATATATATAATATAGCAACATATATTGTTATGCCAGGTTCACGGGCCCTCAGAGACCACCAGGAGACGACTCGATGCAATTGCAAGAAAGCTTTATTATGAGATCCATCCAACTCAGGACCCAAGTCTCACTGACGCAGAAGTAGAGAAGTGGGACCCCGAGCTCTGAGTGAACAGGATTTTTAAAGGGAAAGTCTGTGAGCAGGGGGTTTCCATGGCACCAAGCAGGGGGTCACAAGCCTTGGTGTTACAGAATTGGGTGAAGTTTAGCAGGGCAGGGTGACCTTTTCTGAGGCACACAATCACAATGGCTAAGGCATATAATCACAGTGGCTATTTTTCTAAACCACATCTGAAACAAATTGGGGAGAATTTTCCCACCCGATTCTCCAGTGATTCCCAATGATTATTGCCAGGGAGTTTGTCTCTATTTTCTATGAAGCATTTATTCTGTGCTATTTCCTGGAGGCTGTTGCTAGGAGAGTTAACTTTGTTTTCTGCCAGGTGTACATTCTGTGATATTTCCTGGTACCTGAATTCAGTTCCCAGTCAAAATCTTTATTTCAAAATGGAGTTATATTCAGGCTAACTTAAACTCTTCATTCCCCCCTTTCCATGTAACTGAAGAGGCCAATCTTGGGCTCTTACAGTTCAAGGTCATCTCCAAGCTGACGGTAATGGGTTTTCATTACCATTAACTGTATAGTTCCTAGTCTTTGCCTAATATTTTAAGAACTTGTTAAGCAAGCATGATGCAAAAATGGCCAAAAGCAAAAGATTCTGCCTTTGAGCTGCTATAATTCTGGCTTTGTACATCCAGTATTGTATTGCAATACTAGTTTCTGCTCCAGCTAAGCAATCCCCAAGATAATAGCTAATGCCAGGGAACTCCCTTTGACTTAGCATTTCAGCCTGTAGGTGGGATTTTGGGCCGATGGTCTCATCTTCTGAAACTACTTCAACTCTAACAATAGGACCATTGTCATCAGGAGCTACGAAGGCTGAGATGCCAGTCAGAGGCTGGGCAGTGGGGCAGTCCTCAGAAGTGTCTGGTTAGGTGGCCCATCTGAGGAGGCAGTGAGTAATCATGACAGCTTCCAAGAAGTTCATATCTCAGCTTGCAGTCTCAACCAGGTGAAAATTTGCTGAGACAAATTTAAACTAGAAACAGAAATTAAAATTTGTTTAATAAATGGGAAAAATGAGGAATCCCCAAGACCAGGGAAAAACTCATTTGGGGTCTGTTTGACCTATGTCAAATTTAGGTCTCATGACTTTTTTATTTCCTAAAAAAAATTGTGAATAACAGGTAAAACTGCATCCAATGGAATGAGCAACAATTTAAGTGTATCCATGATCTGAAACTCTAATATTTTAACTGTGGATACAGCTGTTGGTAATCAGCTACCGATAGGGCTGGGCCACTTTTTGTCAGTTCTTCTTAGCATTTATTTTTAGTCCCCATCTCCATGTTACACTGGAAAGTTAGGCAGAAATACATTAATGTCTTTAGTGCTGAATCTTGGATGCTCGGTCTTCCCATAACAAAGCAACTAGAAAAAATAGTTAAAATATTTCTAACTCCTGTGTCAAAGTCTACCTAAAAAATGGCAAATATTAAAGATATCATAGAAAAAGTTCTGGCTTTGGGGTCAAATATACACATTGTATATATGTGTTTAGCATGATGAAATGTATTTTTAAATTTATCTTTAGAAAACAACCAAAAGGTAATTAAAATCTCAAACTTGTGACCGGGTAATAAGCAGTCAATTTATCAGAACTCTATTAGTCAATGTCAAAACTCTGGATTCCTGAAATCTTATAACAACATAAGCACAACAATAGAGAGAGAGGAGAGAAATCTATAATATCTCCCATTTTAATATGTTTTAAATCATTTTTCTGTATCATTACAATTTATGTTCATATATCTTAAAACATCTATTTATATCCTCCAATCTTTCTTGCATTTATCGACCCTGAAACATTTTCCCATATCAAACAACATTTTCTAGATTCTCAAAACGTAAACTCCTATATCCTGAGACCCTATATAAACTCCATTATCTTTCTATCCAGCCAGCCATCATAAGACTTAGATAATTAACATGAAGCCTATAGGCAAGGCAAACCTGCTTGCCTTTTTTAAATAGAAAACCTAGGACCTGGTAATTTTAACTAACTAATAAATTAACCAATAAACTAACAATGGATCTAACTATCTGCTCTTCAGCTGCAAGGCTACCATTAGCTTAGCTTAGCCATCAATGTAATCAGAGACCTGAGAAGGCTAAATATGTACCAATCCATGTACCAATGATAGTGACAACTAGTCAGTCCATCACTCTAGGCAGCTGTCCTTGGCTCCTGTGGTCTCATGGCATCATGAGCAGGGCAGCCCAACAATCAGGCACAGAAGATGTGAGATTGTTTCTGTGGAGAAAGAAATGAGAGAATGGCCTCACCTTGCCCTTAGCAATGTGAAACATTGACTCTCCAGGTGTCCACAGTTTTGTCCACAGTTTAGGCTGGGCCCATCCTAGGCTTAACTTTAAAAACATAAACAAAATACCAGATAAAATCCATTCTTATAACTAACTGCATTCACTAGCATAACTTCAAATATTTTTCTGAACTAAAATCAAAGCAAAACTTTCAATCAAATACAATACATAGAAGGGCCAGAAAAATCTTGCTCATCCTATATTTATATTGCATTAAAACTGAACAGCAAAAAAGCATAAAGAACAAAAGTTTCATTTAGCACTAAACAGAAAACTAAACACAACTGGCAACCTTAGAGATGGACAATTCTGGCCATTTTAAACCTATCGGCCTGAAAGAAACAGCATTAAACCTGGGCTAAAGAGCATAAGAAAACATTTTGCATTGAAAAAACATCAGCCCTTTAAATGAAGAGTAATATATCTTACAGTTCTTTCTCAAATCATGTTTGCAGGTATAAAAAACAAAGCAAATAATTTATATCTTTTACAACATTCTGTATATATTTAGGTTGGGCTTTTCCCAGCTCCATTCTTTTGATTTAACCAGACATTTTCTTGATTTTCAGACCATATAAAAGTTTTTATCAGAACCCTTTTAATTATTTTATCAAAACTGCAATTTTCATAATTGGCTCAAATAGTGTAACTTGATTTTATTTGGTAAAATTAACAAAATAAATATTAAAGTCTTTTGTTCTCCCCCAGAGGATTGAGAAACTGTTCCAAGTTCCCTGTTAGAATGCCTAAGGTCATTGTCTAAAATACCTGATACACTTTAAAATGCTTTATTGCCTTAAGCTAATTTTTTAAAACCTTTTTTTTATCAATTATCAAAATAAGGTACCCTTTTTAGGAATGAAGTCATAAAGTATAACCATAATTTTAAAAGGCAAAACCAAATTTATCAATGCAAACAATTCAGTGCTTTTAAAATCAATATCAAGTGTATTATTTTGATGTTGGCTGCCAGCAAGAGAAGTTCCTATATATAAACACATGGAGATGCAGTTTTAATATTTTACATAAACATAGTTTTAAACCTTATTATTTTTATAATCCTGGTTTTTAAAACAGGACAGAAATTACGTAAAGTATTGACTATTAATACATTTAATAATCAATAATATATATCAAGATATATAGAACATAGTGAACTTATATTCAAAACAAACAAACAAACAAAATTACAAAATTTATTTTTATTCCCTTTAGCTGTAATTTCAAGGGAGGAACATGTTGTTACCTGTTAAATCTAATTTTTATGACCATAGAGACTTGTAGCTTTTTTTACCTGAGAAGCTGCTGTTGCCCCTTTAAGAGCTGCCTGCTTGCACAGAAGCCTTAAACATTTCTCAAAACCTGTTTTAATCCATTTCATCAGTAGCATCAATCTTAAGGTTGGGTACTATAGGGCTGGCATCCCATATATAATCTCAAAGGGAATTAAACCTAGCTGGTAAGGGGAATTCCTAACCCTATGAAGGGAAATGGAGAGGAGCATCACCCAGTCAGTGCCAGTCTCCAAGGTCAATTTCGTTAAGGTCTCTTTTAATGTTCTGTAGTGGGCCGTCTTGTGGCCGCCTTGAGACCTGCCAACAGAGTCTGGTGGTCGACTAGGAGATGTTCCCCACCTGCAGCCGTGTTGTAATCCCAATTGGGCCTCTCATAGGGAAAGTAATCATCAATATGGGATCTGTAGTTGGAACTCCTGTAGTGTCTGGGACATTTTTGCGCATCTCTGAAATAATACGTCCCCACTCCTCGTGGTAAACAAGACCTGTAAAAGCTGCTGGCAATCGTGCCAGGTGGGCTGGTGGGTAAAAATCAGAGAACTTGGCATTCTGAGTTCTCCAGTTAAACCTGTGATGTGGCAAAAGGCCAGTAATGATGAGACTGATTGCCATTAGCATCTGGAGGGCCCCGTGGCCCATAAGGGAAGGACTGTAGAATCTGCCTCTGGTTTTGGAGAGCCTATGGAAGGATGGTTGTTAGTGGGGGTCAGAAAAGGCTTAATCCATGGAGGTGGATGAGTAACTAGATCCTTCCATATTACAATATGGGGCACTTGTTCTGGGTGCCCGCATGCTTTCTAAGATTTTATTTCCCATCGCAAGGGAAGGTGGAAAGTTCCTTCTGGCGGCCAGCCCATATTGAAGGTGGGCCATTCTGAGCTACAAAAGTCATCATTTTTTTTTCCTTCTCTCACATCAACTGAAAGACCGTGAGCTCTAGTCTTAACTTCTCCAAAATGAGTCAGTACCAAGTCAAGAGGTTTGGAAGTGTTCCGTCCCATATCGTCAGTCAGTCTATTCATCAAGAGAATTCAGGAGAACGCAAAAGAAGTAAGGAGAACAATTTTAACAAATAGTAAATCACTCATACACAAAAAAAGAACCGGCTGTCTCAGACAAAGAAGAAACTGAGGACAACAACTCATAGCCTATACCTGGGCTAAAATCCCGGGACAAAACTGAAATCACAGAAACAAAAACAGCCACAGTTTTGAACAAAAGTAGAATCAAGCACTCTCAAGTAGATGCAAAACCACAAACAATTAATCACAGAAATTAAACAGTAACTCCAGGCACAACATCAAGAAAAAGACAATTAATCACACACAGAAACCAAATAAAACTGAAAACCTGGACTTCTCTGCCACAGAAGTTCCAGAAAACCGATCCTCACTCCAGTTTCCATATCCTAGGAGTTCCGAGGAGGCAGAAACTCCAGGGCAACAAAACGTCTTTTGAAGCCCCCCGCAGCCTAGGCCCCGACATGTCTATCATACCTACATTGGGCTGCTCCTATAAGCACCTTGAGGCTTTTGAGGATAAGAAACAAAGAATAAAGGCAAACAAACATTTAAAGCAGATGGACAACATAGAACACATTTACCCTCAGGATTAAGCTTTCCGGGCCAGAAGTCCTAGAGGTCTTGAGGCATCCCAGATGAGCCCCCAAATGTTATGCCAGGTTCACGGGACCCTCAGAGACCACCAGGAGACGACTCGATGCAATTGCAAGAGAGCTTTATTACGAGAGCTATCGAACTCGGGACCCAAGTCTCACTGATGCAACAGTAGAGAAGTGGGACCCTGAGCTCTGAGTGAACAGGATTTTTAAAGGGAAAGTCTGTGAGCAGGGGGTTTCCATGGCACCAAGCAGGGGGGCACAAGCCTTGGTGTTACAGAATTGGGTGAAGTTTAGCAGGGCGGGGTGACCTTTTCTGAGGCACATAATCACAATGGCTAAGGCATATAATCACAATGGCTAGTTTTCTAAACCACATCTGAAACATTGGGAAGAATTTTCTCACCCGATTCTCAACCAATTCCCATTGATTATTGCCAGGGAGTTTGTCTCTATTTTCTATGAAGTATTTATTCTGTGCTATTTCCTGGAGGCTGTTGCTAGGAGAATTAAGTTTGTTTTCTGCCAGGTGTACATTCTGTGATATTTCCTGGTACCTGAATTCAGTTCCCAGTCAAAATCTTTATTTCAAAATGGAGTTATATTCAGGCTAACTTAAACTCTTCAGTATCAGATAAAACAAATAAGCAGAAGGAAAAGAGCCCAAGAAGAGGCACAAAAAACAGAGACCCACTCACTTGCAAAATCAGGAAACCCATAAAAACACTAAACTAGTAGCTATAATATGTATGCAAAGGATCTGTAGAGTAAAAGAGAGAGGAAGAAATATGAATAAAATAAATTAAAGTTAAAAAGTAAAAATAATAAGATAAATATTTTAATATGTCCAAGGAAAAGCCCCTATGTGACATTATGAGACAATAAACCTTTGACAATGCCTTTAGTTTTCTGTTGGCCATGTACCACAGGGCATGCAGCCTACCCTAGGCTTCCCCAGTGGGATGGGCACATGTGTTCTAGAGCCTTTCAGCTCTAGAACCCCACCTAGTGTAGTCATGCAGGCCCTGTGCATGCTGCCTGCTGAGTTTGTATGTGCATTGATCATGGTGATTTATAAGGCCTTATTTTCTTGGTGTCCTCCATTTTCTCTGAAAAGTTTAAGTTAGCTTGAGTATAGTTAGCCTGGGAATAACTCTATTTTGAAATAAAGAGCCATCTTGACTGGGAGCTGAAATCAGGTACCAGGAAGTATCACAAAATGTGCACCGGGCAGAAAACAAACTTAATTCTCCTAGCAATAGCCTCCAGGAAATATCACAGGATAAATACTTCATAGAAAATAGAGACAAACTCCCTAGTAATAATCAATGGGAATCGGTTGGAAATTGGGTGGGAAAATTCTTCCCAATTTGTTTCAGATATAGTTTAGAAAACTAGCCATTGTGATTATATGCCTTAGCCATTGTGATTGTGTGCCTCAGAAAAGGTCACCCCGCCCTGCTAAACTTCACCCAATTCTGTAATGCCAAGGCTTGTACCCAGCTGCTTGGTGCCATGGAAACCCCCTGCTCACAGACTTTCCCTTTAAAAATCCTGTTCACTCAGAGCTCCGGGTCCCACTTCTCTACTGCTGCGTCAGTGAGACTTGGGTCCTGAGTTTGATCACTCTCATAATAAAGCTCTCTTGCAATTGCATTGGTTTGTCTCCTGGTGGTCTCTGAGGGTCCCGTGAACCTGGCATTACATCTCTGGCTCTTACTCTCTTTCTACAGGATTTCCTGAGCCCCAATGGAAGGTGTTTGATGGAGACATTTCATTTAGTGTCCCAATCTCCCCCTCCAGCCCTTTTATCACTCTGTGTGTAATGACTGTCTGAGTCTGCACTCCCACCTCAATGGATGAGTGTTTTTCTTACTCATGTCCCCACCAGCATGAGCTGTCATTTGTTTTACTTATCTTGGCCACTATGACAGGTTAAGATAAAATCTCAAAGTAACTTGGATTTACATTTCCCTGATGGCTAAGGACACTGAACATTTTTTCTTTTTACTTTATTTTTCTTTTCTTTTCCTTTCTTTCTTTTTCTTTTCTTGTTTCCTTTCCTTCCTTTCTTTTCTCTTTCTTTCTTTCTTTCTTTCTTTCTTTCTTTCTTTCTTTCTTTCTTTCTTTCTTTCTTTCTCTCTTTCTTTCTTTCTCTCTTTCTTTCTCCTTTTGCATGCAAACAACAAAAAACGTTTATTCTGCAGAGATTCAGCATGCTGGGGTCACCACCTTCACAACATGGCAGCTCCCCGAAGGGGAGTTGAAGGCCTCATTTAAAGCTAGAGAGAGGAATTCCTGCTGTGTCCATGGAGGCTGCATGGCTTTGGTCAGGGCTTAGCTGGTGAAGTCTCTGTGACTCTGATCAGGACTTAGGGGCTTCTCGGGCCAGTAGCTAAGCAACCTTATCTTCCCCAGGGCAGGTATCTGGCTGTTTCTGATTGGTTGCCCTTTTTCTGTGTCTTTTTCCTGCAACTCTTAGGCCTGTTCTGTCAAGCAAAAACAAAACAAAAAAACAAAACAAAAAAAAAAAAAAAAAAAAAACAAAAACAAAACTGGCTATTTAACAGGGCCCTCTCATTCCCCCTCCAATCTTTGAGATGGATCCAAGGGCTGGTATTGAGAATTAAAGACCATGAGTCAGGCTGTAGAGACCTGATACTGAACATTTCAGCCCTTTGCACTTCTTCTTTTGAGAATTCTGTGTAGACCTGTACATAATTTTTAAATTGAGTCATTTCTTGATATCTAGTTTTGGCTATTAGCCCTCTATCAGATGTGTAGATGGTAAAATCTTTTCCTGTTCTGTAGGCTGCTGCTTTGTACCAATGCATGTTCTCAGCTGTGCAGAAGCCTCTCAGTGTCATGAGGTTCCATTTATTAATTGCCAATCTTAGGGCTGTGTTATAGGTGTTCTGTTCAGAAAGTCTTCTCCTCTGACAACGAGGGCAAAGCTGTTCCCTACTTTCTTATTTTATTAGGTTCAGTGTGTATGATTTTATGTTGAAGTCTTTGATCTATTTGGAGTTGAATTTTGTGTATTGTAATAAGTGTTGACCTATTTGGATTCTTCTACATGCAACCACTCCGTGTGACTAGGACCATTTGTTTAGGATGCTGTCTTTTTTTTCCCGGTGTGTTTTTCTTGCTTTTAAAAATAAAAAATCAGGTGTGCATAGGGGTATGGATTTGTGTCTGGATCTTCAATTCAATCCCATTGCTCAGTGGGTCTTCCTGTGCTAATAACACGCTGCTTAAATTACTACAGCTCTGCAGTACAACTTGAAATCGAGGAAGGTGATACCTTCAGCAGTTCTTTTATTATTCAGGTTGTTTTATCCATCTTGTGTTTTTTTTACCCATCCTGTTTTTTTTTATTACCTATCCTGTTTTTTCTTAGATATTTCCATATGAAGCTGGAGAATGTCTTTTAAGATCAGTGAAGAATTGTGTTGGAATTTTGATAGGAATGACATTGATTCTGTACATTGCTTTTGGTAAGATGGTTATTTTTACTATATTAATGTTACAATCTGTGAGCATGAGAGATCTATGCATCTTTGATATCTTCTTCAATAATTTTTTCAGTGTCTTAAGATTTTTTTTTTCCTTGCTTGGTTAGAGTTGCCTCAAGCTATATTATATTATTTGAGTCTATCGAGAAAGGTATTGTTTCCCTGATTTCTTTCTCATTCCATTTTTCACTTGTATATAGCAGGACTTCTGCTTTTTGTGAGTTAATTTTGTATCCAACTACTTTGCTGAAAGTGTTTATCAACTATATAAGGTGCCCAATGGAGTTTTTTGGGTCATGTATATGTAAAATAATTTCCTTTGATGGATATGTGGTGTCCTTCCCTATCGTTTATGGTTAGTTTTTGTCTGAAGTCTTTATTGCCATATTAAAATGGCTATACCACCTTGTTTCTTCAGTCCATTTGCTTGCAATATAAGTTGATTATCTGTACTTGATGTTAAAGTGTTTTTCTCAAAGGCAACAGAAGGCTGGGTCCTGTCTTTGAATCTGTTCTGTTAGTCTGTCTTTTTACTGAGAAATTGAGACCATTGATTTTGAGAGCTAACCAACAGGCAGTATTTGTTGGTTTCTGCCATTTTGTTGTATAGTGTATGAGTGAGAAGCAGAGCCGTGTAGATGACTCAGCAGGGGAAAGGTGCTTGCCACCAAGACTGAAGATCTGAGTTCGGTCCCTGAGACTCTCTTCAGCATATAAGCTCTACACTGTTACTGTCTCAGTTTTACCATTTGAAAACCAAGGCATAGAGAGCTTAGATACCTTACTATGTACCATTGAGAGAGCTAAGAGGGAGGTCTAGAATTCCTGGTCCTGACTGATGGCATGTCTGCTGTGGGGTGAGACATGTTGGGCAGCCAAAGTTCATGTTCTTCTGGTATTCTGTAACCCATAAACCTTGGAGGCACTTTAATTGCTTCTCTTTCTTTCTGTTCCATTCCCTTCATTAACCATCACTTTAACCCTAATGTTTTTAATACCTGATTGTCTTGAATCTGCCTGTTTTCCAGATGTTTTACCTAGATCACTGTGGTCATTTTCTAACTCTCTGTCTCTTCTAGCTCAGACTTGACTGTGCTGCCAGGATGATTAATCTAACAGCGATGCTCATGCCACCTCTCCCTAACATTCAGACACATCATGACCTGGGCCCTTTGACCAGGTCCCTTATCATACTCTATGCTTTAGGTACCTTCTTATCGAGGTGCACTTACTGTGCTGTGACTTTTATGTTTCTGCCTATACTTTTTCTATGATCAGAATGACCTCATGATTTTCTTCTCAGGAAATTGGTACTAATGTGTTCTTTAAGATGCTGTTTTCAGCCCTTCTAGACACAGGCAGGCCCTTCCACTTCTGCATCTTATTGATCTCTGTGGCGATGCTCCCTCTTCCCCCCTGCCTGTCTCCTTCCACTGCTCAGTGAATGATTCAAGGCACATTAACACAGCACATGTCTTAGCTAGGGTTTAATGCTGTAGAGAGACACCATGACCATGCTAACTGTCATGAAGAACAACATTTAAATGGGGCTGGCTAACAGTTTTAAAGGTTTCATGGTGCTGGAGAAGGGGTTGAGGGTTCTACATCCTGACTGACAGACAGCAGGATGTTCATGCCGCACTAAGTGTGGCTTGTACCTGAGACCTCAAAGCCCAGCCCCTAGTGACACACCTCCTCTAGCAAAACCACACCTACACCAACAAGACCACACTTTCCAATAGCGCTATTTTCTGTAGGCCAAGAATTCAAACACACGAATCTATGGGGCTGTGGGGCTGTTCCTGTTCAAACCACCACAGCACATTCGGAAGAGCAGCCAACATCCAGAAGAGAGCTAGGAGCAAGCGCCTTGTGCTGCCCTAATATGAGGATGTTTGCTCAGAACCATACAGACAAGCTTTCCATAGAGAGATCTGTGAAGACCAGGATGCCAGTTTTGCTCAGCTCCTAGGCTATATGCCTGCTGCTCGTGTATGGCCGCCATTGTGTCGCTCAGCTGCACTGTCTTAACCTAGTTCCCTACTCACCATAACAGCCACATTCGTCTCTAATTCGCAGCAGGGAAAGTTTTAGCTCTTGTGTCCCTTCCTACTAAAAGACACCTGCTCCCCGCATGCGAGCAGATACCAAAGGACATCGTTCATCACTCCCCCCAAAGTCTTTGAATTTCAAATTCTATTTTAAAAAGTTATTATTATTATTATTATTATTATTATTATTATTATTATTTATTTTTTGGTTTGTATGGTTATGCTTTTTATGTTTGTTTTAGATTTTAAAATAGGGCTTTTGCCATTATAAAAGTGATATACTCCTACTTGGTGTTTGACTTTTCTGGGGTCATTGCTCTCCCACTATGGCAAAACCTACCCTATATCCAGTCTTGGCACAATTCTGTACTACCTATGGAAGAGATCACATATGGATAATATCAGACTTTGTCACAAACCTGGATATACCTCAGAATCTTGTTCAAATAGCATTTTAGGAAGCTATTAGCAATCATTTGGAATTAACAGCTAAGAAAATTATATTTCATCTTCAGCCCAAAAAGGACTTCTATCTTACATCAGCTGTTATAGGCAACTCAATATGACCTTATTAATTTTATTTTGTTCTCAGTATGCTTTTAGGCTTTTGTGGCAAAATTTTTTTAAAAAATACACAGAAAATAGAATTAATTTGTATCAGTGGTTAGCACAATTGTCATCTAAGTATAGACACAGAGTAATGTGAGTATCAGTGCACTGGCCATTCAGAATAAATTCACAGGCTTACTCTGTTTGGAAAGCTAGTGAAAAGACAAACAACCAAACAAACAACATGTAACCATGTAAGAAACAGGAAACTTAAAAACAATATTAAAGATAATTAGACTTACTTATTACAGCAATTAAAGGGAGAGAGAAAAATAATCACAGATGTGACGTTGTTAGTCTCAAACATTAATAAGAACTATTTGAAGGAAAAACAAAATGGTAGATTTCAGTTGCGATCACAAAGATCTTGAATGTGGTTCCTTCCATTTCAGTTTTAGTTTTGCCCCAAATTATTTGTACTGACAAGAAAATCCATGTGTGTGTCTCTGGGGTAGGAATGTAAGAATTTAGCAAATTAAGGGTGACATATAGCCTTCTGACCAAAGCACATTAGGAGCCTGTGGGGCGTGAGGGGAGACTGAAATATCGCTGAGGCTCACTCTGCACGTGGAGAATAAAGACTGTTACACCCACAGGGATATATGATGAGGAAGCAGCAAGAAGGCGCTCCTAAAGGCTGTCATAGTGTTAGCACTCCATCTGTGGCACTACATGTGAAGAAGCACAAAAAATGATGGCAAGGTGTGTGGTGTGTCGGTGCCTTTCATTTCTTAGGCTGCAGTCAGGAAGACTGACGTTGATTCGAGTAATCCGTCAGTCCTCTGACAGGTTTTCATACCAAGAGGCTGTTCAGTCAACTGAAAAACCCAAATCGAAGCAGAAAGAATACTGACTTGAACAAATAGCCCAGGCCCAATGAGACTGCAGATACTGTAGTCACCACCTTCTCTGAGGCTGGTTTAGAGTGGCCCTAGGGCCACCAATTCTTCCTCAAGGGATAGAGAGCTCTAGGGAAATCGCTCCTTGGGCAACAGATGGCACAATCGGTGAGACTGGGTTTTCAGTCCTTGTTCTAGGAGCAATGATCAGCAGACTCTAAGTCCTGAACAGCCCGATAGCAGCCTCCTACCCAACATGAGAATGAGACCAAAGCCGAGCATCAACCCAAGGATACTGTTTTGGGTAAGCAGAACTCTGAGTTTTACAAGCCTCTTTGCAAAACCAAGGGAAATCAGAATCACCATTCTCATTTTATAGGCAGAAAACCCAGGACACCAGGGGATTAAATAATTTGTATTGGAATGAGATTTTACTAACTCCATAGAAAGTTGACCTAAAACTTAAAGCATGGATAAACCACATCCTTTATTTAAACAATATTTTACAGTCTATGATGAAATAATTCTTGGAGATGGAATTTCCTGATTGCCTGTTGGTGAATTCACAGAAGATTACGCAAACGTTTACTCAGCACATACCGAGTGCTAGGCCCTGGGGGTAGACGCCTGCTTATGACCAGGGCCTGTCCTCCGGGAACAGGAGACGCACACCCCAGGGCAACATTCTAGAAAGCTAGAGACTCTGCAGCAGAGACAGGTGGCCGTGAACACATCAGGGACAGGGCCTGGGGCTCCATCAGCACCAGCCTCATTCCAGGCTCACAGAGGAACCCGGTGAACGGGGTCTCCTCAAGCAGGTGGGGGTGAATCTCCATGTGCAGATATACTATATAAAGACATATGGTACGCACATGAGCGCGCGCTCGAGAGAGAGTAAAGCCACATACACTTTCACATAAGAAACTGAAGAAAATTTTCAGGTGGGATGCTGGGAAGTCAATAGAAATTGTTGTTTTTCTGATTTAAAAATTAGTTCCACTACATGCTATAGGAGGAATAGAGGAATAAATAATCATAAACCCTAAAAAAATGTTACCTTAATATCACATATAGTATGTGTTTGTGTACCACATGCACGAGGTGACTGCAAAGGCCCAAAGAGGACATCAGACTCCTGATGCCAGAGTTACAAATGGTTGTGAGCTGCCATGTGGGCACTGGGACTTGAACCTGGTGCTCTTCAAGAGCAGCCAGTGGTCTAACCACTGAGCCATCACTCCAGCCCCAATAATCATCAATCTTATCCAGGTGTGAACTCTGTGCATTATAATAATAACCAGTGTGGTAAGACATATTTACTAGTTCACAAATGGTATGAAAAAATGAATCACTTTCTGGCTGGATTTAAGGCCCACTCCATAAGATGGAACCCATATCTTGTGTAGTTATTGTGGTCAAGAATATACAAATAGACAGAATCATAGAAAACTCACCCAATCTCAAGAGAAAGATAGCTGTCAAGGCATACAAGGCATACAGAACACTAAATAAACAGGCCTACAAACAAAACTCCCCACAGCACAAAAAAATGAAATCACTAAATGTGCAGAACGAGGGATATTAGAAGCTGCGAGGAAAAAGACCGAAGTCACATATAAAGGCAGGCTGCTTAGAGTGATACCCATCTTTCCAGCCAGCAGAGCCTGGACAGTCTCTGAAAGGACACAGATGCCAGCCCAGACCTCTACATCCAGAAAGTTATCCATCACGACTTAAGGAAAAAGAAAAACATTCCACGATAAAAAATAAATTTAAGCAATTTCTGCCCACCAATCCAGCTTTACAGAAGGTGATAGAAGGAAACTTCAGTCTGAGGAGAGGCTTAACTCTACCCAAGAAGATACAGGAAAAAAAAAATCATCCCGAAACAGCTAACCAAAGAAGTCTTAATAACCTCCCCCAAATAACCCCTCCAGAAGCAACAATAATAATAATACAACAGAAAACCAGGAATTAATAAACATCAATAATAACGTTCAATATTAACTGTCTCGATTCTCCAATAAAAAGATATGGACTAACCGAATTGAAAAGAGTCTGCTGTGTTTTTTAAAGCAGGCTTTGTACTGAATGGGTAGCTTATAAGTTTGGCTGGACTGATTGGCCTCTAAGTTTCACAGGTTCTCCTGTCTCTGCTTCTCCTGGACATGGGTTACAAAAGCGTGCCAGCACGGGAGCATTTACATGGATTCGGAGTACTAAGCGCAAGGCCTCATGCTCTTCCAGGAAGTGCTTTATCAACAGAGCCACCTCCAGGCCTCAGCGCCAGCCTTTATGGCCCTGTTGACTTGCCTATCAGGTAGAAGCCCTTGTGGGAAATCCCAGGCGTATGACAATGTGAACAAAGCAGCTTTTTCTCTGCAAGAGGCTGTGATTCAAGGCCATAGCGGCCACGTAAACGTTAAGAGTGTAATGTTTGTATCCAGGGCTGTCAGAGTCACAGTGAGGTATGATGGGATCAGTGAACAGGTGCAATTAATCAGAGACAAAAGTGCATGGATATCTGTCCTATCTATTAGCAACCAGAGAAACCAGATCTGAAACTCAATGCTTTTTTTTTTCTTTTGATAAAGTTTTGCTTTGTAGGCTAAGCTTGTCCTTAACAGCTTGTGAAATAGCCTAGGCTGGCTTTGAACTCATGAACCTCCTGTCTCACCATCTCAACTTCTAGGATTTTACACACAAACATCACTGTGCCGGCTGTGATTTTACCCAGTCTTGCTTTACATGCTGTAAATATTGTAGTAGTTGGGACGGTCACTTAAATTTATTGTAAACTGACTTTGACCACGTATTGGAGTCACTCCTAAGTTTGCAAAGTAAATATTTTGAAGCTTAAGGATTTGGAAGAGTTTAAAAGTGAGACTTCACCAAAGGGCAAATGTGTCTTTTATTTGTCATCCTAGTTACCTGACTTTATTAATTGTAACTCAGTTTCCTTTGTTTTTGGTGGGAACCATGTTACTGAGCTCTGTAAACTCCAGGTCTCATAGCTACAATGATTGCCTGAACAGAACTCTAGGCAGAAACTGACTTTCGCACAGACCTAGTCTCTGTGCAACTCTCTTCATGAGTTCAACTCTGCCCACTTGCAAATGATCACTACGGTTGGGCTTGTTCACTTTTGACTTTCTCTCATAGAGGGGAGGGGAAAAATGGCCCTGGGACCCTCACCACCACAGAAGCCACTCCTAAGCACCTTGCCTCAGAGAAGGGTGAGACTCATACTCTGGGAAGGACTTGTGGGTGGGGACTCCATTTGGTGGGCAATGGGAAGTCATCACCCATGTTGGGTGCAGACCTTTCGCTGAGGCTGTCTGAAGTCACGCACACTCCTAGCACACTGATGCCCACAGTGAACTTTAGTAGAATTCTTCCCGTGTGTCATTCCATCCTTAAGAAGAAGGGTAGATGTTTATATCTCCCAGGGAGGGAATTTTAACACCACTAATGGCTTTTACCTTTTACCCAGCTTACATTGAATTAACTCTGCTTGATTGATGGAACCTGAAGAGATGTCTGGGTTTATATACTTATATAATTGCTGCTAATCAAGAAAAGAGAGGTAGGTACAGCTGAGTCCCAAGGAATCATAGAATCCACTTGTGGTAACGAAGAATCTTTCAGTACTTGATATTATTTAGAGGATTAATTTTTTGCATTATAATGGAATTATATACTTAGGTTGCTTCCTTCTTTGCCAGTAATAATTTCTTGGTTACATACTTTATAATTTTTTGCCCTGCTGGGAATTTCCCAGAAGTTCTACAATACCAATGGAAACAGACTGTTTGCTATAATGCTCATTTCAGGTAGATCCTCTAAGTTTATTCACCAAGTTAGGTCCAGCCTAACTGAGATGTTGAAACCCTTGACCTTAATGCCCCTTGCTGCTGGATATTTTCTCAATAGTGCCCCACACGGGCATGCTTTGGGCTGTTTAGATCCTACCTTACTCTCTTCTGTTCTCATATTCAGACTTATTTTTTAGAGGGTGTATATTCCAATATCATTTTCTTCTGATGAGTCTCAACCATTGGTGAAGAAGCCCCCAGTGGCCATGTGTTTTGTTTTGTTTGCTTTGTTTTTTGTTTTTTTAGCTCTTCTCACCCTATTATTGTCCTGGTCATGGATTGAGAACCTGCCTTCCTTCTCTCATCCATTTCTCCTGTTACTGTTACTGACACTCTCATAACCATTCGCTCTAGGTGTGAGCTGATAGCAGTAGCTATGGTCTTTAATCTGTACATGGCTCTTACTCAGACAGGAACCTTCTCCTGAGTAACAAATGTCTTAATTTACATGGGTTAAAAGAAGAATCATTGAGTTGTATGCACGAAAAGTCTAGGGATGGGCCTTTTAATGCTGAGGTTTCCAGATGAACAAATATCAAACCTAAAGTGGGCTGTACCAACCTAACTCTTCCCTGGCAAGTTCAATCCCAACAGATTGATTCTTCCCTCCTTCCCTTCTCTCCTCTGCTTGGTAATTCAGACTCTTTAGCTCTTGATTAAATTAGCCCAATTCAGATAACTTGCCATCCCTGAGCCAACGACTCTCACCAGAAGTGTGGAAGCTACTAATTGCAGAAGCCAGGCTTCTAAGTGTCCTTGTACTATGCAAATGAGATCCAATTTTTCAGGACTTCAGGTGAGGAAAGGCACAGTGCAGCTCACATGGGAGTCAGGATGCTGGCAAGGAAAAGGGGAAAGGTTGCTGGCCAGGTGAAAGTGACCCACGTTCATTGCAGCCTCCTTAGGGTGACTGACCATTCCTGAGTTCTGCTTTCTGTGTGACTGGAGTTTGAACCTTACCCATCTCAGTCAAGGACACTATGGAACATTCTCACTTAATATTAACAGAAAATCATGACCACAGCATGAGACAGAGGGCTGTGCTAATTTTCCCACTTTCAGAAATTTGGCAAAAAAAAAAAAAAAAAAAAAAGGCTTGCTATTTCTTTCTCTCCTGCTTACAACAGCAGCTGGGCAGTAAGAAAGGTCTTCAGCAGAATGAGTTATTCACTTCTTCTGCTGACTTTTCATCCCTTAACCCAGATTCCTGGTGTTCCCTTTGGTCTCAAAGCTTGGCTCCAGTCCAGGGGTTTGCTGGTGCTATCATGGCTCATCTCTGTGCAGTGGACACGCATTGGGTGCCTCAGTGGTTGGTTCTGCCATTTGACAATGCAGCTAGTTTCCTAGTGGCTATTGTATGACACGGTAGCTAAGCCACCTTGCTCAAGATGCCTCACTTCACCAACAGTTAGCTGCACCTTCACGTCCCAGCGACATTATGAGAGTCTTTCGGGTAAATGTGAGTAAGTCCTTCAAGGTGGGCAGAGGTCAGTAAAGGGAGATGCAAGCTGGAGACACAGCTGCAGAGGCCTAGCCCTCTGCTTGAGTTCTTAAATTTTCCCTGACTCATTTGTGATCACTTCATCTTTATTTGTGAAGACCAGAGAGTTCTTCATGAGTTCAGTACCTGATTTCTGTTTGTTTGTTTTGTTTTTGTACTAACTGAGCGCATACAAAGTGTGCAGGTTATTCACTGGCCATCAAAGAATGTAAGCAGGTAGTATTTAAGAGTTCCACTTGACAAATGGGGAAGAGAAAACAGCTTGCCACAGAGCTGAGGAGACAAACCTGGGCTGCAGCTCAGAAAGGACCCGGTGGTCTGGTGCTCACTGAATGAATGTTCTGACCACCTGAGTGTGCACATGAATCATACTCAGTGCATGCCCTCAGAGGCCTCTGGAGCTCACCCGAAGGTACAAGGAGACCTCAGAAATCAGCTTCTGCTGTGGCAGCTCCAAGAAGATTTCAGACACTCGTTTCTCTGGTTTCCACCTTTCTCTTTCTCTATTTGGAGAACATACAACCTCTGTTGCACAGCATCTGGTTGCTCTCTGCCACCTTCCTGTCAGCTCAAACCATCCTGTAACCGTCTGAGCACTCTACGGGTCCTAATTAGACCCCACTTTGGACATATATGGAGAGGGTAGGTACCAATTTTCATTTTAGGACTTCCTGGGCACAATTCATGTAACAGGCCTTCAGCCAGTGTTTATTTTTTATGGGTTCTCAAAGTTGTCTTTCGTTTGCCCTGGCTTTCTTTCAGTGAGGCTGTAGTTGCTTGAGAAGAGGGGCTAGTCTTCCATTTCCTTCATGTTATCTGAGAGATCCCTACATTTAGTAGATTCTCAATGAAGACCATGAACAAATTCAGTTTTAGTAGAAGATGTGTAATCCATGTTTGTTGATTTAATTACCATCCATCAGTATTCAACATTCAACATTGATCACTATTTTTTCACAGGTTGCATGATTTATTTTTTAGAACTGGAGATCTTTTGAACATTTGCACTTTGGTTTCTCCTTTAAATGACCATAGTAGAGAAAGCAAAGCAAAACAAAACCCCTCAACTTTAGCCTCAGAGGTAAAATATTTAACTATTCAACATTCTTTGTTTTGCATAAGGAAATGTTTAACTAAGATTTCTCAGGTAACAGAGAAAAACAAAAAAGGAAAACAGATGCTCCATTTTAAAAACAAATGTCCACACAGAGATAAGTAAAGCACCTTCCTGCACAGTGCAACAGTTTGGGAGAACTAAGTGTTGGTTCTATTGTTTTCTGGAGCTCATTTTTTTCCCCTTCTCCAAAAGCGTGGATCTGCCGGAGCGAGGGCTTCATCCTTTGGGAAAGAAGTCATGGTCAGCGGTGCTTGTTGAGGTACTCAGTGTCCACTCCAGGCTTCTGAAATGGAATCATAAAGTATTCACTTGCCTATAAGAAATTTATGATCCAATTAGAGTGACAATGAATCTGTACAAATGTAACTTAGAGTAAGTGTTGGGTTTTCCAGCGTCTTAAGGATCGTTTAGTTTGAAGTTCTCAGTTTTAGGTAAGGAACTGGCAGCCAAGAGAGACAGTAGATATATGGGCTGTGGCCAAGAGAGACACTAGAGGTGCCGGTTGAGGCCAAAGTCTTAGAGAGCATTGAGCATTAAAGACACAGCCTGAATTTGTTCACCAATCCCCTTTCTTCTGTTTATAGGCCTTTTGTAAACCAAAAGAAAATTGGAGTTTTTAAAAAGAAAAGAAAACAAAACAATTTCCCTTTTTTAGAATGTTAGCATCCTGAGGGGTTGGCCAGAATTGGAGTTTTTTTTTTTTTTTCATTGAAATCAGGGTGATCACGGTAGAGCTGTGTCCAGGAAGCTAACGCTCATGGTGATGGATGCATGAGCCATTCAGGGATCAGGTCTACAGAGTACTGGCCAACAAAAATACAGCCCATATCACAAATTCAAGCTGTGTATAGAGTTTTAAATTCTAGTAGCCACAATAAAAAAGGAAACAGAAACAGGCAATGTTAATTATAGTAATATTTTATTTAATCCCTTATCTCCAGACTTTTATTTCAACATGTAATTAATATGAACAAAAAAAATTTACTTTGGCTTTTATGTGTTAAACCTGACAGCATGTCTTAAATGTTTAATAGTGACAATTGCCTGACTTTTTATATAGGACAAATGAGATCTAGAGGCAACAGCCACTGGATGAGGGAGTGGAGGGTGGCAGAGGGCCAGGTGCCTCAGCCTGCCTGAGAGTTATTATAAAAAGTGTTGCAATTGAATGCAAGTAGAACTAGCTTGCAGGTCTGATTAACATGCAGGTTCTGACTCAGGAGGCTGGGTAGGCTGTCGTGAGACTCCGAGTCTTACACCAGTTTTTAGCTGTGCTGTTCCCAACACCGAGTTGCCAAGCTCATCTGGAATGTCTGCCCAGTGGGGAACTGGAAACCATCAGGGAAGGTTTAAGTGGTCAATAAGTATTTTATCAGCAGGTAGAGCTGTTTCTTTTTCACCTACTTACTTGTGTCAGGAAATAGGAACTTCTAATCCTGCCTGCTTCTACGCCCTCACATTCAGAGGACAGTGTAGGGAGGAGTCTGAGGAAGAGACTGACTATGCGTCCGTCTGTGAGGGGCCGATTTCTCCTGCCTTCCTCAGCTCAGCCGCTTGTTCTCAAACCCATGCGTTCTCCCCTCATTCCCCTCCTCCATGAAAGGGGGCCTCAAGGAAGGCCCACATTCGAGGGTTCAGAGACTAGCACATGGTTGCAGTGCCATCAAGGGGGTGGAGAAAGGAAGCATTGTTATGGTGTGTAAACACCGCACAACAGGGGTGGCACAAGGGAATTTATTGCAGAAAGGGCAGGGGAGAGAGGGAGAGGAGAGAGAGTCTGAGTGAGCCACGAGAAAGACAGACAGACAGTGTGGGAGAGCGAAATGGGGAAGGAGACAGACAGAGAGACAGGCAGAGAATGCAAGAAAGAGAGTAGAGAGAGAGAGAGAAAGAAAGAGAGAGAAGAGAGCAGTAAGAAATGGGAGTCTTGTATAGCAGCCCCTGGCGGTGGCCTGTGATGACGTCAGAGGTTGCCGAGCAGCCACGGCTGCCTTTATGCTAACATGCATGGTCTCAGAAGTGAGAGGGTAGTAACTGACCACACACACAAATGGACAGAATCAGAGTCATGACTCAGATGGCTCCCTAAAGCAAACCCCAAGGAGGCACACAGCTTCAGCGTGGCTTATAGGACCCCAAATGTTTAGAGGGAAACATGCAATACCATCTGGACGCAAGGACAACAGAATCTCAACATTTTTAAAGGAGATGTCGATAAATCTGATTAGGTTACAACTGAAAACACCAAAGGTCAACACAACAGGGTCATGTGGCAAGTCATAGACATCGGGAGTGTGTGACCTCTTGTGTTACCATGGCGACGACATCACATTGAAGGACTCCAAAGTGCCCAGCTGGCCTGTGAGGAGCTTTCTGAGCTTAGCGGAGTGGCTCAAGTGGCCGGGAGCCCAAGGAATGCACTCTAAGTTCAGGAACGAAAAGCTGTGCTGGGAACACAGAGCAACTCTATTTATGCCCCTTCGATCTGTGGAGGACCTTCAGCACCTCGGTTCCACATTCTACAGAAATGCTCACCTCCTGCTCAGGAGAAAACTCAATATCTTTTGAAATATTATTTATATATTTTTATTTATGTGAACACCTACATGAATTTATGCGCACCAGGCACAGGCGGGAGCTCAGGGACTAGAAGCGGGCGCCAGGTGCACTGGAGCAGAACCTACAAGCGGCTGTGAGCCACCGCGTAGAAGCACCGGGAAGCAAACCCATGTCTTCAGGAAGGGGACCCACCTTTCCAGCCCTTCCCTCTTCACCTTTCAGTGAGCGTTTCGAAGCAGAATTTCTGGGCTTTATATGTGTATACATTTAACCATCTAGGCAATATCAAGTTATGCTTAGTGATGTATTCTAACTATATAAAAATTCTCCTTTCTCCATATCCTTGCCAATACTCCTGCGTGCTTTAGTTTGCCAATTTGGTTCATGCAAAGTTTAATCTCATTTTTGACAAGGATATTCACTAACTGCCTCATAGGTACTTGGGAAATTGTGGAAAAGGTAGACAAACAAAATTAAAATGTCCCAAACCCTACCTTCATGGAACTTACATTCCAATTAGAGGTCGAGAGAGAGAGAGAGGTCGAGAGAGAGAGAGAGAGAGAGGTATACTGTACTTGAGAGACTGATGAATGCTCAGGATAAATCAGAGTATAGGACCAGGTGTGCTGGGGCTGGGGTGGGATTGAGCTCTGGAAAGGCCTTCCTGACAGGTGGATGTTTGAACAGGCACCAGAGGGAGGTGAGCAAAAACTATGCTGATGTCAGTTTGTCTCCTTTGATGGATCATTTAGGGGTTAGCAGGAACGCAGCTCTGTCACCCCGTGCTCTCTGTTTCCATGCCTGCTATTTCAGAAAGCAGTTTTCTCTGTGTAATTCTGCTTCTTTATGGATTCTCTAATCTGCCCCACTGGTCTTACTCTGCTTCTTTTAACACTGTAATATTTTTAATAATTACATTGTTACAATAATTGACATTTTAAAATGTAATGTGGTGCTTCATAGCTTCTGTTTCAAATGCCAATTCTAATTGTATATGAGTTCCTTAAGCTGTATAGACTTTGGATCTTGCTAATTTTTGTTTGGTGTTTTACTTATTTGCAAGTTTTTTAAAATAGTAACATTTATAAAACTTTTTAAAGTTTTAATATCTTAATGTGTTAGATTGTGTGTGTTTATGTGTGTCTGTGCATGTGCATGCACATGCTGTTAAGAGAGTAATGATGTGTGGGAGTCATGTCTCTCCAAAAGGGCTCCAGTTTTCACACTAGCTACTCAGACTTGGTGTAAGTACCTTTACTCTCTGAGCCATCTTGCTGGCTCGAAGTGTAATAAAAGACAGTTTTATAGTTATCCTTGTTATGTGGTAGGTGAAATACCATTTTCTCCTGTTTCTATTAGGGGAGCAATAATTGTCAGCTCTTCGGGTTCTCATTTTATTTTGTTGGTATAGATTAATTAAACACAATGGGTTTCACAATGACATTGTCACATAGTTTTTAAAAACAGTATTTTGGTAATTCTTGGCTCTTTGTACTCTGCATATTAGAAATTTCTCTTGATTAATTCTATACAAATTTTATGAGGTATTAGTTGAACTTTATTAATCCTCGAAGTCAACTGAAAAATGAGCTAGTTTTCATTTTTGAAACTTTCTACACATGCACGAACATGATATATCTCTTAATTGATACCAATATAATGTATATATAATATATTATAATGTATTATATAATATATATACATTATATATAATGTATATATATATACATTATGTATTTTATAATCTACCTGATGACTTTATTCTAATAGATTTTTAAAAGTACCTCATCATTCAATAAATGTTTTGATATGTCTGCTAGAAGAATTTCTATGTACTTTATTTTTTGTACTTAATAATGTTTAAACATTTAATATACGTCATTTAAAAAGTTTTGTAAAATCACACACATAATTCATTCATTGCCTTTAAATTTTTCTGGTGTATAAAAGGGCAAATCGCATTTGATTTTGTGTCCAGAAAATTCGATAAGCCTCATTTTCATGGGTCGTATGCACATTCTTTGGGGATGTTCCAGAAGGCAGTCTTCATCTGCCAGCATTCCTGTTTTTTCTGTCTTATCCCCACTCCCCTGCTTTCTTGTTTTTCAGTGAATGGATGTAACATTCCAAGCAGAACCTCCAAGAGGAAAGTCATACTGGATTCTGGTGCCCTATGAGTCGCCTGCTTAGATGAGAGCAGGAGCTCGTGTGTTGGTTTTGACATTTTTGTTTTGTTTTGTTTTGATTTTGGGTTTAGAGCCCTAGCTGGCCTCAGACTCTTTGTCTTTCTGTCGCTAGTGCCGGGATATGGGCTCAAGCTCCAGGTCAAGCTGGTTTTGAAACTTTGAATACTTGAATCAGTGTGCAGTTTTCTATATATGTAAATGCAAAATTAGTGCCTAGTGCTTATGTGTGAATATGAACATGTAAATGTATTACACATAGTAGATGTGTCATGAACTTAAAGGTTTTCACCCGACTTCTGCTCTCTAAATGATGATCGTGTGCTGGATTTCTCGGCATCTATTGGTTGCCTGATGTCCCTCTCTCTTAAACCATTCATGTGGTAAGTTATAGATTTTTCTAATACTGAAGCAACTTTGAAAACCTGGCATAAGCCCCACTCAATCATAAAATATTGCACTTTTAATTCATTGTAGTATTTGTGTGCTAATGTTTTGCATAGAATTCACATATTTTTGTGTGATTATCCTGTGGTGTTTCTCTTTTTGTGTTCTCAGGCCCCAGGGTAAGAGCCCGATAGAGGGAGTTGGGCAGAGTTTCCTGTTGCCATTTTGAATACTGTAAGAATCTGTTTCGGGGATGCTGGGAGAGGCTTTTTGGTGACGTTTCTCACCTAATGTTTTGGTTTTGGAAATATATTTATATGCTGGTTCAATTTCTTCAATTTTTACAGCATTATCCACTTTCCTATTTCTGCAGGAGTTAGTTTTGGTGATTTGTATTTCTCAGTAATTTATCCATTTATTTTACTAAGTTTTTAAATGTTTATTGGCATAATGTCATTCATTTTTCTTGTTGTTTCTCTGTTATATCTACAGATAGGCCTCATTTTTCATTTCTAATATTCGTTATTTATGTTCAACTTCTTTTTCTTTTTCTTTTTTTACATTTGTTATTTTGTCTTTTTTATTTTTTTTTCCAGAGCTGAGGACCGAACTCAGGGCCTTGCGCTTGCTTGCGCTCTACCACTGAGCTAAATCCCCAACCCCAATTTCTTTTTCTTGATCCATCTTCAAGAATTTTGTTAGTTTTGTGAATACACACACACAGACACACACACATTGTAGGTAACTTCCATTTCTAAGATCTTAGATATATTCTCAGAGGTTAAGTTACACAAATAATGTATTTTAAAAATGAGTATAGTTTTAATATTTTTTGGCCATAAAATATTTACAATGACGTTGAGCCAAAACGATGAAAATATCTTTGTATGATGTTACTACTTAAGAAACTTATTTCCATTATTAAAATAAGTTACTTAATACATACAAAATTCTTTGTACTCCAAACATACAGTTAATTAATTAAAAAGACTGCAGCTTTTGCGCCCCCTCCAAGTTCTTCGGCCCGCCTCCTTCCTCCCCATCCACTTCTCTGTTTCTCCTCAGAGAAGGGGAGGCCTACCACGGAGATCAACCGGCCTCCGCATATCAAGTTGCAGTAAGACTAGGCGCATCTTCTCCTATTGAGGCCAGAAGAGGCCCAGGAGACAGATTTGCTGTCCGTTCTGTTTTTGTTCTCTGTCTCATCCTTTCCTTTTGCAATCTAAATAGAGTCTCGCTCTCTCTGTGTAAATAGATGCATTTATACACACATCTTTCTATATATAATGTCTATACGTATATATACATACACTCTCCATGTAAACATGCACACTCTCTATTGCTCATCTGTCCACTTATTTATCTATCCACACACGCTCTTTCCACATGTACACAGGTGCAGCCACACACTCACACACACACACACACACACACACACACACACACACACACACACTCTTTCTCCCCTCTCCACACACATGCATACACGTGTGTATCACCCGCTACATCTCTCCGCTCTGTTCTCTTCGGTCACTCTGTCTGTTTATACACCTGTACCAGTACTGTTCACGATTAATAAAAAGGGGAGGCTGGATGAATAAACTGATATATGCATGTAAGTAAGTATGATAGAGCAGTGAAAGAAAATCAGTTTGATCTGTGTGTGTTAAAATCTCACAAGTACAAAGTTGCATTTCTTCCAAACTGATAAGTAAATGCGTAGAGCATTGGATAGTATTTCTTGGAAAGTTAAGAAGATAAAAATCAATAGAGTACCAGTTTGGGAACATGGAAAAGACCTCAATGAGCACAGAAACGTCTGCACACATTCGGAAGCATGTCTCCTCTAGGAGATGCTGCAGTGTATCGCAGAGCATGCGCTCAGGCTGATTACATCTGTGACAACTTCTTCCTTAGGCTTGATTAAAGGGTACTCTTAATTGAGAACGGTTCTATCGTTCTTTGTGAGTGTGTGCTTCTGGACATTGCACTCGGACCTGGCGGTGCTTGGCAAGCACAGCGGCTGAGCTCCACCCTGCCCCCTTCTACTTATTAACGTTTATTTCCAAAGGAGGTCTTTCTAGCTTTCCCAGGCAAACCTTGACCATGCTCTGTAGCCCAGGCTGGCCTAGACCATTTGCTGTACCATAGGCTGGCCTTGAACTTCCAGTCCTTCTGCCTGAGCCTCCCTATTAGATGAAATTATAGGTCTGTGTCATCAGTCCTGGCTATAACTATATGTTAAAAACTCCCTACTGGCTTTAAATAATAATAAGACTTGTTTATTGAAGTAGTACTCAGAGTCTTTTATTTGCTAACATGGTATATAAATGACTTATATATTGTAGAACATATGTAATTTATGTCATATATAAATATGTAACATTTATATATAATATGGGATAGTGTATTATATGACAAAATGTTAAGCTCAACATATAAGCTCAAATAAGATCAAATCGATTTCCTTTCACTGCTGTATTCTGCTTACCTACATGATGATATAAGTTTATTCATCTCCTTTTTATTAATTATGAGCAGTGCCGGTACAGGCGTGGAAATGGTGCAACCAAAGAGAACTGCAGAGTTTATATTGTATATGATGCATGGATATATATTTACACGTGTGTATATAGTCTCTGATTTAACTGACCCTGCAACCACAATAACCTCTATTGATATTTTGGGGTTAACCTTTTTATGGATCCCATATTCAGAATACATACACTACCTCAAAATCCTAACAAAGCTGAGGCAAATATGAGGCCCTGCCTTTGTTTAGTTGTGTCATCAGGAGGCAATAGTGATTTTTAACTCAGCAGGATGAAGAGGTTGGGGTGCATGGAGTTTACGCCTCACCAGTTTTCTTCGAGTTTCTGGACGTTCCAGACTTTAACTGGTCAAGCACACACTCCTCCTGCCCTATCCGGCTGACATAAAGAAGCTGACATCTTCCTGGTCAGAATACAGCCATAACAAGACCTTGTGTCTTTTTCTAAAGTGCAAAGGAGTCACACTTAGCATGGACAGTGCAGTGGGACCAGGGGCAGCTGGAGGCACGCTGCCCAAGAGTCAACTGTCAGTACTCTATGATACTAAACTTTTAGTTAGGAGGTCACTCTCATAACAAACTGTTGTATAGACCATGTCTTTTTTGTAATAAAAATCGTTGTAAGAATGCTTTGTTTTAATAAGTTTTCGTTAATATTTAAAATGAAGCTGATTCTTACTTTTTTTTTCAATAGGAATGCTTTATTTGGCAGGCTTTTTACACACACATCTATATCTGTATCTCTGTATAAAAAAGAATGTATAAATAGAGCTGCTGATTTGACCTGGCAAGCTTCAATTCTAATTCAGCATACTTTCCCTATTTTCATAAAGTGCAGGAAAAATATTGGCCCTTAGAAACTGATATTCCCTGGGTGTGCTAGTGTGGTAACGTTAAAAAAAATTATTACTATTGCTCTTTAAAAAAACTGTAGCAAAATCTTCCAAATAAGAGCTGGTATAAAGTCTGCGCTCATATAAAGAAAAGGGCAGCTTACCTTAAGGCGGCCTTTTAGAGGCCGTGTCCCACGCATGGCGACACGGTGTGGGCCTGGCATGCACCCGTGCGCACGCCACTAACATCTTGCTGGAGGTTTGCAAATCTTGAATTATTTCGATTAAGTGTAGACATTCCCAAATGAAGTAGAGACAAATGTGGCTATGTTTCTGGACACAGGCTGGGTGTGGAGAATGCTGTGATCATGCGTCAAAATTCTAATCATCTGGTCTTCTAATGAGTGGCTTAGGTCCTCGTCTCTGCCAGTAGAACATGAGCGAGTGAAAACTTTGAAGTGCAGGAGGCAATGGCAGAGAAAACAAGAAACTGCGCATGTGAGAGCCAGTGATTAGGAGATGAGGGCCCCGCGGGTCAGCTCCCCATAGGTACAAACAGATGTTTGCTCTGTTTCACAGCTGCTAAATATGATATAAATCCAAAGAATTTTTCTTGTTTTTATAAAGGGAAAAAATATCCAGACAGCAAATTTTTGGTCATTTAGATACTCTTACCAAATGACATCTGGTTTCTGTACTGCTTATTTAAGCGATCCTTAAAACAATGTTTGCCAAGGGGAGGAACTCTAAACTTTCAGCCCTTCGCCATACACAACAGTACAGTTTAAATTCCAGAGTAACGTGCATGGCTTATTAGAAGCAATGCCGTTCTGTATTAACCTGCAAGTTTTACTTTAAAGGAAGCTGGTTAGATATTCTGTAATTAGCTAAGGGAAATCCATGATGGGGTTACATGTAGACTATTCTAGGATTCCTGTCCTCATGATGGCGAAGAGAATGAACGAATTGTTTCCATATGCTAAGCGTGGTGGTGAACAAAGCTAAATTATATAGTTACCGGAAGTCAAAAGCCAGCACTCTGGCCTGCTGATGGCGCTCTTTTGACTTGCGTCAAGGTGTGTGAACATACAAGGCAGAGGAAACCTTGACAGGATATTCAGATACCTTTTCTGTATCCATGGTACTTTCAAGTTTTCATGCAGAAAGGAGTATGTGATTGGTCCCAATAGCAAATAGGAGGGTACCGAGACCCCAACTGGGTCTTTTTTTGGCAGGAGCTATTACCCAACCTCATCGGCTTGTCTTTCCAATTTTCCCCACAGTGACCTTTGTAGCGGACTTAAGACACACAGTTTCTATAGCACTCTTATTCATTTTATGTCTCACTCACTTGATGCTATAATTCCAGCCTGATAGCACAACAAAGGCTGTGCCAGGTCCAGTCTTGGAGGCTGCTCATTGGAAGTTCCCTCAGGTCTACACAGTATTCAAACACCAGTCCAGTGAGCGTGGCCGGAATGAACAGAATTCACACATGGATCTTTCACTGACTCTTTTTAAAACTGGTTTCTTCACTGTGGAGGAACGTGGTCTTTTGCCTTCTATGACATCAGGTCCACCACAGTTGACTTTTTCAGGAGGTGTGAGTGTCCCGAATGCTCTTTACTATGCAAAGCTTAGATACGAGTTCAGTCTGGCACATGGGAGGCTCTTCGCTCTGTGCATTGAGCAGGCCCTGGCCTGTTTACCATTTCTTCTGGGTTTTGAGCAGGAGCAGGAGCTCCAGGTTCCATGATCACGTTTACTTTGTATCTCGCGTCCCTCAGTCCTGTGTGTGGTGACACTGAGCCGCTTCTCCTGTCCCACCTTTCCTACCTCCCAACTGTTTGCAAAGTCCCGTGTCGGAGCATGGGAGAAGCCTTGTACTTAGGTGACACTCAACGGAACATCTCTACTCCACACAGCCCCGGTTTCTCATGCCAGGTTCTGACCGTGAACAGCCTCTATTGGTTTTAGGAAGACTAGCCTTGTAAAGGAAGAACAAAATTCTTCATTCCCCGAGAACCGGGATATTTAGGTTCTGCAAATCCCTGAACCCGAAAATGGATTTAATCAGTCCAATTCACATCATAAATCTCATGTTTCAAGAACACACATGTGCTGGGAAGATAGGGAGATTGAATTTTAAACTTGAAATTTGCAAAATTGTGCCCCATGGGCCATTGTTTTATCTTGGACACTCTGGGGACTTTGTGCCAAGAGAAGTTCTTAAGGGATTCACATTGAATTAGCTCACATGGTTTATTGAGAAGGGAACAGTTTCCTCTCTGTTATCAGAGAGGTCATATTTCACTTCTTACTGGAACTGCCCAACTATTCTTCATGCCTCTACTTCTCCCACACAATTCCCTAGAATGATCTAGTAATATTTTTCATTTAAATTTTTTTCTCTTCCTAACAGTCTCACCTTTCTCCCTTTTCTTCCTTCTCTTTCAAATAGCCCATTAACATGAATTGATTCCTTGATGAATCTTATTAAATACAATAGGAAAATTGCTTTAAAAACATTTTATTCTAAATAATTACTATAGACTCACAGACAATAGTAAGATACAGTGCTGAGAGGGCTCACCGATGAAAACACACAGAACACGATTATACAGCCAGGATCTTGGCACTGCTGCAGTCAGTACTCAAGGCATTTCCATCAATGCAAGAAGCCCTCATTTGCCATTTCCTAAGTTCTGTCCACAGACAGCCATTGCATTCCAGTTCTCTCCATGGCTATTGCCAACTATTAATCCATATTTTTGTTCTTTGAAGATGCTATAGAAGTGGAAGGCTGGGGGGATGGCTCACTGGGTAACCATGTTTGCTGTGCAAGCACGAGGGCCTGAGTTCAAATCCCCAGTATCTCTGTAAAATGCTGGGCATGTTTGCATGTGCCTGAAACCTTAGAAGGGAGGGGAGTGGAGACGGGTAGACTCCAGAAGCTCTTTGACCAGCTAGACAACCTTAGACTATAAAGCTCTGGCTCAGTAAGAGATCCTGTCTAAAGAAACAAAATGGAAAGTCACAGAGGAAGAAACCCCATGTGCTCTTACGGCCTCTGCATACGTGTGCAGATTCACACTTGCACACTCACATGAATGCATCATGTATACAAACATATAACACACACATCACATATAAAGAAATAAAAAAGGAAACAAAGATTTTTGTCTGAACAGAATCTTCTGGAACATAACTATTGGGCATTGACTTCTTTTTCCTCAGGGTAAGTCTCTGCATATTCATTCAAGTTCTTCATGTGCTAGTAGTTTATGGCTCAGTATGGTGTAGATGAACCAGTTTTTCTGACCAGTTTCTGTTGGAAGGCATTGGTGTTTGTCTACAATGAACATCTGTGTAGCAGTTTTTGTGTGAATGTGTCTATTTCTCCAGGACATATTCCCAGAAAACAATCACCAAGTTTTACTGGATAAATCTGAGTCTCGAAAGAACTGTCAAGCTGTTTCCTGGAATGCCTGCACCACTGTCTATTCTGACAATAACGTGGAAGTCATATAATTTGCCCACATTGTAGCTGTCACTGTTTGGTATTTGAGCCAGACTAATGTAGGGATATTTCCCCATGGCTTTAATTTACATTCGCCTAATGACTGTGCAGCGGCATGTCTTTCCATGTACTCATTTGCCATCTCCATATTCTCTTTGATGTCATGCTTTAGCATCTCACCTGCTCTTAGTTACTTTTCTCACTGCAACGACAAAACACCTGACAAAAGCAACTGAAGGAAGGGAGGGCTTGTTCTCGCTTTTAAGGTTGCGTCCTATCGTGGTGGAGAGGGACAGTGGCAAGAGCTAGTCACGTTCATCTGCTCTTGGGAAGCATCAAGCGGCGCGTGCGAGTGCTCAGCTCGCTTCGTCGTCTTTGTGCCTTCACCTGAGGGCCCTAGTGGCTGGGATTGTGCCACACACATTCAGGGTGTTCCCAGTCTCCCCAAGGTCGAAACTCTCTCCGCAGTATGCGCGGAGCCCTGTTTGTCAGGGAATCTATTGTAGACCTTTCCAAGCGGACTGCGGGTGCAGCTGGATGTTAATTTTGCTATTACTTTTTATACATCCATTACTGACTTGTCAAAAGAGATTCTTGAAAGACACGCAGTTCTTAGAAGATGAAATCTAGATTTGAATTCAGGTCTGGATGACTTGACATGTTTTTCCTATAACACTCTGCTGCCACCCTCTAGAGTTTGGGGGAGGGGAGCGTTTTTGCCTGTGATCGTTTTCTCCTCTATTTCTCGACAACTGACCGGCTTCTACTGATAACTCCTGGATTCCATGTTTCCAGCCCCGGGGTCAGATTCTAGACCCTCAAAATGTCTGACATGGGCAAGTGGCACCAAACTCACTGTTCCCCAGATCAGAATGAAACATTCTCTTCCTCACTTTTTTTAAAATTCTAGTAACACAACCAGCATTCTCTCTGCCATGAGTCAGACATCTTCGTTTTCTTGATGTTCAGAATCTTCAACATAGCTTTGGTGCTCCCCAGAAAATGGCGCCCATTTGTACTTTCCGCACTGACTCCAACGCATTCAGACTAAACTACTCCCATCCCCACTATGGTCATAGTTTCTTTTTGATTCCTCTGCATCATGGTATCCACATCATAAACTTAACTTTTCAAAGCTTTATTTGACATGCTCTTCATGGCCCACCTCAAAAACCGCCTCTTCCAAAAAGCCTTTATCAATTCGCCAAGTGGAAGACATCTCTCTTTTAAAGACAAATCCTTCAAGACACCGTTTGCCTTTTAATTGCATGATGATCTTGATGCCTCAAATAATAGCAATAACTCATTGTCTTTTAGAACTGAGTGCCCTGTTCATAGCGGAACTTCAGTGTCCGCAGATGTGGATTTTGTGAATGCATCAGTAAGAACTGAGATTTCCAGTAAAGTTTGCTGTCAATTGTTTTGTGAGGGCCCACAGAGTGTGCATTTACTGAATCCTCTGTGTCTTGGTGATCTGGGTGAATCACGTCACTAATCTGGACAGAAAGACAAGTGTTTCTTCTCCACTTGCCGTTAGGCCGACCCTTAAAAGTGCCAAATGCACTCTCCAAGCTAGATTTCTGAGTATGTTATGAATACAATTCCACCATGCTCTCCATCTAGAATAATTCATGGGCAACGATCTTCAAGATGTGCTGGAAGGTCGACGCTGGGTGTGCCATGCCCTCTGAGTGGGCGTGGTGCTCCCAGGAGCAATCGCTCTCAAAAGGATTTTAGGGGGCTGGAAAGATGGCTCAGCAGTTTGGAGTGTTGCTCTTTCAGAGGGTCCGGGTTCGATTCCTAGCACCCAAGTGATGGCTCACAGCCACCCGTACCACCAGTTACGAGGGATTTGATTTCTTCTGATTTCCTGGAGGACGAGGCATGCATGTGCTACGCATAAATACATGTAGGCAAAACATTGTTACACGTGAAATAAAGCTTTTAGAAAGTATCTGGCAGTCTGTAGATACCATCATTTCTAGAAAGGCATGAAGTAGTGCCCACGTCAGTTATCATCTGCGCTTGTGTTCCTTTGGCTTTATATGTTTTTGATCTCGCATGGAAGGTCAGCATTGGCTTCTGGAGTTCTTCTGTTAAGGGCTCTGTGGGATTACACATGTGGAGCATCTGTCATGGTGCTCCGTAGTGGACTCTGCGTTGTGGTGTATCACTGTCAATTCAAAGATTTTTTTTTTTTCTGTGAGAACATAGGAATGTGGATTTATAGCTTGCATAACTTAGTAATTTTATCCAATAAATGAAAATGACATCATGTTTCTTGGACTTGCAAGTCTGAAATTACAAAATGATACCAGGGAAGACTGTTGATGATGAAAATTCGGGCCCCTAGTCATTCCCTGTTGTGTCTGGAGCATGGACGGCAGTACCGCGGGCAAATGTTTCCCAGCTGTGGAGACTACTGATACCCTGTGTGGAGCACATCTTAAACACAAGCATCCCATGACACATCCTGTCGATCTCGCCTTCCATTTTCTTTCGCTATCCACATTATTTTCTTCCCCAGGTATTCTTTTGTTGCTGTTAGTCAGGCTTGTTACCACTGATTCTGAGTCAGAAAAGGCCATGGAGAGAACAGACTGAGAATCGGCCTGTCTCTACAATGCTGTAGCTGTATGCCTGTGAACAAATCACCAGCTAACCCCACATTATCTCTTTTAAGATGGGAACCTCAGTCATGTCTCTCACATGGCCGTTGTGGGATTAAGAGAAACAAAGTTTGAGACAGGATGAGAATGAATCAGCCGCCGCTGCTCTTGACTATGGCTGTTGCTTGTCTTTATCTCTGTAATTACATACGTTTGGAATTAAAAAGCACCAGGGTTTGTGCCTCAACTTTGCAATCTACATACAGATGTAAGAGAATGTTTCTGAAGCTGGAGAGCAGGCAGGCGCTCCCGAGCGTGTCATTCAGATCCCTCACCAAATGGAAGGAATGCGTCTTGGGACACAGTGGATGGCTGGGACAGACGACGCTGAGGACCCTTAAGGAACAGGGTCATAGTTAAAATACTTCAACTTGGCAGCCATCACATTTATTGTTTGCCAACGTGACCCTGGCACCACCCTGCGCCAGCAAAGTCCTGTTACTGAGAGCCATGTCTGGTATTATTCACAGTTCATTTTGCAAATAAAATCCGCCAATTGGACCACCCACCTGTTTGCTCTTCTCAGATAACTCCCGGGAGTTGTTTGTAGTCATTGGGATTTGGAGATGGACTTGAATTTCCCTCCTGGACTTATATCTTTGCAGGGGGAAGGTGTCGGTCACCAGTGAGTGTGATGGCCTAGGCATCACTCCTGCCAACCTTGGAAAGTGGCCTCTCCCCAGAGTTCCTATATTCGTCCCTTCCAGGGCCACAGTGGCATGGCCACAGTGGGATGAGCGAGTCCTTTCGTTCTCTACAAATATGAAGCAAAGCGTCTCATGCTGTGAGGGGAGAGGAGCTGGCAAAGCCGCTATTGGTCTGTTTGCAGAGGAGCAGCTGGCTGTCGCTTCATCGCAACAAAGTGTTAGAATTAATAGCCTTCGTCTGTTTTCAGCTTGCTAATCCACTACATCAAACCCCGCAAAACACATATATTAATTAAATGTCCCTCTCTTGGAGGCATTTGGAAAATGGAAAAATGTTCATTTGCAGTAGGGGCAAAAGCAGGGAATAATTACAATCTTGAAACTTCTACAATTGGAACAACAATAAAAAGAGCAGAAATGACTGTAAAATAGTCTGTTCTTGGCATTGCTTAATTGGCCTATTTATTTTTCTGTCTCTGAAACTGACTTTAGTGACACCTACTGATAAGAGCCAATCAGAACCATCACCGAATTCCTTCAGATGGGACCTGCCAACAAACGGCTCAGCCCTCCAGATGTTACCGCTTTGTGAGAAATAAGAACTCAATAAAGCAGGCTCACCCTTCCTCCTGGGGTGACCACAAAGACAGCCAGATATGGAAAATCATGGCTCAGCACCGTGAACAATGACTGGCGTGAGGGGCTGGGGCCAGCCTTATTTGTCTTGGTGGAACAGACAGCCATGGAGCCTGACGCAAGACTTTTAGTTGGCAACTGTTCAAACTGACTATACATTGCAATTGTTCAACCAACGGAAACCTGTGAACTGAGAAAAAAGAGGCTTTTAACAACAGGCATGAGACACTCCTGACAAGGGTTTGGTATGTATCTGACAGGATGTTATCATGTGACTGTTCCACCTTCTGAGGTTTCCTCTTGTGTTATGTAACAGATCAGAAAGATGTGGAGGTGAACAGCCTTACGGCACTTCCGAATCGTCGATGGATAATCTCCAGCAAGCACTTGCTGTTCCAGGAATAGGACAAAGTGAGCTAGAGTGAATTAGTTCTTGTCCTCAGACCAGCATGTCCCCGTCTTTGTTAACACAGGACACACTTGTGACCTTGCTGTGAAAAAAAAAAAAAAGAAGAAAATATGTTGTCATCAATTTTCCCGGGCCAGCCCCTCGTCCAGCTGTTTGTTTCTGCAAACACTGTCCCACCTTCCCTGCCTGAATCCAGACTCTCTGTGAATGCCTGAGTGTAGAGTCATCTAAGGGTGTGATGGGAGGCCATTGTTCTCATCACATGGTCCTCCAATAAACATTTTGGCAGGCTAACATACAGTGTATAGAACAGATATGGATGAGTTAAGTGTTTACAATGTTTAATTCCCCAGTTTAATATAATATACTTGCTTAAAATAGTATCTCATATGCAATGAAAAAAATTTGAGTTCACATCTAACAAGTTCATTCTTATTTGAACTTGTGTTTTGTGGCTATGGCATACCAGCTTGAGTGTCCTTAAACTCATATAAATTTATGTTTTGAATCTGAGGAAATTCTGGAAGTACCCAAGCCTTTGCCATCACTTAAGCTTTCTTCTGGGTTGTCCAGCCCAGCGTTCTTGAGAGGATTTCCTTTACCACTGGTTCACGGTTTTAATCTCAGTGTGGACAACTGGACATTTCATGTCAGTCTTACCTTCATTTGCATAGCATTTAGATGATAAGTTGTTAAGAAACAGGTGCACACAGTGTTTCCTAGAATGTATGTAGAACAAATCACGGAAGTCTTGCTGCTAATCTCACACAACATGCAGAGCTGACAAACATCCAAGGATAACAACTAAATAAGTAATCATTATTTTCTTTCATTTATTCATTTATTTATTCACTTTACATCCTGATTGTAGCCCCCTCCCTCCTCACCCTTCACAGCCCCACCCTCCCTCACCCTTCCTATTATCCCCTTCCACTACTCCTCAGAAAAGGGGAGCCCTCCCCCACCAACCCACGCCAGCACATCAAGACTGAGGGCATCAGTGCCAGGTGAGGGAAGTGATTGGGTCAAATGGCAAGGAAGGAGGACTCTTCTTTTCAGTGACCTGAGGGAGGGTGGGGCCAGGAGGAGATGAGGAGGCTGATACACTCAAGATATAAGTGAATAAATTATAAAAAATAAAAAAAGAAATAAAAAGAAAAGCAGACAATGGAGTCCATGTCAGAGACAGTCCAATCATTGTTTTCTTAAGGTAAACTGCCATGCCTGGGGAGATAGCTTTGCAGGCAAAGAATGTGCTGTTATAGTGGAAGGACCTGATTTCAAAGCTCCTGGACCACAGGAGCTGAGAGAAGTAGATTCCTCTGTCATCCCCGTGCAGCTGCCGCAAGAATCTCAGAACACAGGAGCACCCTAGAGGCGGTATTAGTCGATCAATTCGGCTGATTTTATCTGTACCTTATAGAGATAAAAGAAGAATAAGGATGGATTTGTGCAGGATGTGTCAGATGGAGGGAAGGAGGGAGGCACGAAGAGAGAGAGAGACAAGGAGAACTGAGAAATATCCATGAAGCAGTGAGTGAAATAGGAAGACGGGTGGGATGAGGGTCAGGAAAACAAAGGGAGACTTAGCTTTGGGTGCTTGATCACAAAGTCATCCAGACCCGTGGATCCAGAACAACTCCAGAAGGGTTTTAGGGGTTTTAGGGTTGTTTAGGAAGATGAGAGCATTTTAGATGGTTGGGGAAATTGGAGTTTGTTGGAAAGGATGGCAGAAGTGAACAGGGCAGACATTAGCAGGAGGCTCTGCTGGTGACTGGAGAAACAAAGTGTGCTTTGACGATCTAAATAGGGAGATGGTGAGAGCTTCAGGAGACTGTAGTTAGCAGCGAGCTCATCTGAGAACTGGGAGAGAAATGTTCGCTATAGGGTCAGCCAACAATCGAGAAAGAGGAATGCCAGTCACCCAGGAACCTCACAGGGTGTGATGAAAAAGATCAGTAGAGGACTGGGTTTAGACAGGACAGAAGTTTGCTTTCAGAGGGATAGTTGGTGGCCCTGTGGTCACCAGGGGAGGTGGGGCTGGACACAGCAGTGGCAACAGCCTCAACAACAAGCTGAGTTTCCTTTCAAGGAAGGGAGGGAGTGTGCCTCATCCTGCTGTGGCCGTTGTAAGTTGAAATCAGTCTTATCCTGCAGACATACTTCTTCAGCTCTTAAGCCTGTTTGCAAATGCCATTCTCCCATGGCTTAGCGAGAAGGCTGGGAGCAACAGTTGCATTTGATGCTATGGGAGTTTTTGCTCTGGGCACGCCAGTGAAAACTGCATTGAAGAACTTTTGCAAGAAGACCGGTTAGGCATTTGTTTCAACAATTCAGTTCCTAGATCTTGTCTAGTAACTGGAATTAACAGCTATGTGACAAATAGAAAGCCATAACTGACAAGGGCTGAGTACTAGGAGAAAGAAATGAACAAAATAGGGAGACGTGCGATAATGCAAAGATTGAGAGTTTGGAGGGCCAAGAATGAAGAGGAACTTGTTGAGAGCAAACAGGCCAAGCAAAACCATGTGAAGACTTGAAATGGAGATGCACATTTTGACAACAGGACAAAATGCTCTGCCAGTTTTCCTGATTTGAGTGTCATTCATGGCTTTTGTTTTTATAAGTGCATTCTGTTTTTACCTGATTAGTTTTTTAAAAATATTTACTACTGAATTACTTAATATCTCCTAAGCATCAATATGCATGAATCACGCATTTATGGGCAGTTTGCATGTTTCTCTAAAATCCATAGCTAAAAACAGTAAAGGCACTTGTCCTTGATCGCTGTCATGTCTTAGCCGATTGGAGAAAGGATTAAGACAGCTGCTTGTCAGGCCTGAATTACTGGATTGCTGAATTATTAGGGCACCAAATGCCCCAATGGAAGCAGCATGGAGGGAAAGAGCCCAGCTTGCTTGGGCATGATCAGGCAGACGTTTCAAGAAGAAATTGATTATTGGGCTGTGAAAAAAGACCAAGCTCTCGGCAGGGTACGAGTTTACGTGGAGGAAGAGAGATGGTTATAGAAGAGTCATATGAGACTAGAGGGCGAGGACACCCTCTGCTACGGATAGAGCTCAGTGGTAGATCACTGGGCCCTGGTATGCAAGGCCAGGTCAGTCTTCAGCATCAGCAGCAAAACAAAGCAATGCAATGACAGCAAACCCAAGAAGAATGACGTAGATCTAAGGATAAGCTGTAGCAGACAGAAAGGAAGGGATGTACTCAGCAGTTAAACCTGACTGCTCAATGCCTGACCATGAGCTTTGAATTTGCATCTGCAAGGATAGTAATATTTGATTAACCATCATGAAGATTGAAGAAAACAATACAAGGCCTGAGTCATAGTGTGCAATCAGTAGCAGATGAGGAAGAGGAGTCTGAGGAGTGTGGCAAAGTTACAGCCCTTTAAGACATAACTAGACATGACCATATGCTCTTGGCCCAGGAGCTGAGGACTTGGGGCCAGGAGGACATAGTGGATGGAGGCAGACCTCCCTTTCCGGAGAAGTGAAGAGATTAAGCTTAGAAACAGAAGGTCAGGATTCCTGGAGGCGAAGGCACTGTCATCGCCAGGGACTGCAGCAGAGACCGGAAGAGTGTGTTGAGCAGTGCACAGGAGTAGACAGTGGCAGCAGCAGCCTGAGAGACGGTGCTGAAGTGGACCTCTGGGGGAGCCCGGCAGAGGTGTGAAGAACCTCTGCTGGAGAAACCATGACTCCGTGCACCCTGGTAGGTCCCAAACTTAACCCCCAGAGGGTGATGTCTACTGTCTTTGTTGTCTGAATTTAACTCAGGTCGATCATTTACAATGATGTAGGATCTTGCTCTAGACAAGGATAGCTGGGAAAATCACACATGGACCCCACTCCCAACCTGTACGGACTAGAATTATTTTAGCCAAATCTGAGGAAATCATACTTTTAACATTTAACAATGCTATCAATAACCTAGATGTAGTTAGGGCTTCTTTGGCCTCTTCTCCATTTGCATGTTTTTGCTGAGTTTGGGAATCTGGGCCATATACTCTATAATTTCCCAAACATTCAGGTTCAAATTAACTCTCCAGAATTTGAGATGAAGGAAATATTCTGCACTCTTTGATATCTATAAAGAGGACCCCAGAGTTTGGGTTGTGTTTTCCATGTATCCAAAGGTTTCTTAGAATCAGACACTAGGAGTGGGTTCCTTCAAGGTTAGACATGACACTTTGATTCCAAAGATGCTCTTATCTTTGAGAAGGGCCAGGCAAAGGAAGGGGATATCTGGCCTGCAGAATTTTTCTTTCCTTTGGAGCAGGCAACCATTGCCCCATCAATTTGATTCCTGTTCTGTGACCACAAAGACAAGGATGATGGATCTCCTTTCAGGGAAACAATGCAATTTCCTTGGAAAAACATCCACTTTAGACAAACAATAAAAGCAGCCTTAGCGGGTCTTGGCTGCTCTCCTGGTATTACACTTAAGCTTATGCCTCCGCTGCTTGGCAGCAAAGATTTCCAGTTGCAAAACTAGCGTCCACCCTCCTGAGACACCCAGCCCCCTTCCTCACCAGCAGAACACTCTCAGGGGACACCCCGCCCTCCTCCTGACCACCAGACCACCCTCTAGGTATACCCAGCCCCCTGCTCTGGTTCAAAAATCAAACTTGAAAATTCTTAGCTCAAGAGTGGACACATGTTTGAGTCTCTACGTCTTGATTTCTATGGGTGGGAATGGTGATGAGTTTCTCTCCCCTTGGTCTACTGATGTCCCACAGGGAGGCTTTGGAGGGCTGATGGGGTAGATGTACCAGAAGCAGAGCTGTAGCCTGTTGAAAGGCATCCACTCGGCCACACAGCCTTTGCTGAGCTGGGCTGGGAACAGGCCCTCCTGTCCTCTCCTCCTCTGAGGCAAACTTACCTAATTCTACCTAGCACTTTTTTATTCCTTCTTTTCCTACTTTTCCTCCCCACTTGGATTTTTCCCAGTAGCACAGACTGTGCCTTGTTCAACTTTGTTTTCCACACTGCATTGATTATCCATGATCAGTAATCAATTATAACCCCTGATTTTGGCCAACTTACTTAAATCAAATATTCTCAGAACACTGGAACGTACTGGGTATCAGAAATAAGTTGGTATGTTTTCATTATTGTTTTATACACTCTTTAATCGTATCACAAAGGAATAATTCTATTTATCTTCCTTTTAATGAATGAAGAAACTCAGATATAGAGAGTTAAGTAATTTTCCAAAGACAATGTAGCCTCCAAGTGCCTGGATTAAGACTCCAGCCCACTAAAACATGTTTAATTACCAGGCCATTCTGCTTCTCTGAAATAGAAGAATTTCACTTCTCTGAATTTTCTTGCTGAAATAGACTTAGGAAAACAATGCAAAAAGGAGGGCTGCAGGTCAACTCTTTACACTCTGGTAGAAAAGGCAGACTTATAAAGACATATATTAAAAGAGCATGCATAACAATATAAATGGAGTTAGATCTTGTCAGTGAAACCTGCTCTTACCATTCTTCTTTTTTTAATTAAAATTTTTATCTTTATTCATTTTATATCCCATCATAGACCCCTCTTCCGCTCCCCCCAGTGTCACCCTCCTTTCCTGTTTTCCCTATCCCCCACCTCTACTACTCAGAGAAGGGGAGCTCCTCCTATCAACCCACACCAGCACAGCAAGTTGCATCAGGACTGAGTGCATCCTCTTCCCCTGTGGCCTGGTGAGGTAGATCTAGTCTATATGGGGTGGGGTGGGGGAGGAAAAAAGAAAAGGAAAAAAAAAGATACATGTGGTATTTCTGTGTATGGTGTGTCTGTGTCCATCTCCATTAGCTGCACCGAAGTTCGGGACTCTGAACTCAGAGCTTCATGCCTGGACAGCAAACACTTCACACTTCGAGCCATCTCCTAGCTCCCACCCTCAAAATTTAGCAGTCATTTGTTGTGCATGTAAAAGCAATTAATATCATGGAGCAAACACGTATAGCGCTGGACGTTGCAGTTATAGCTGTTCCTGGATCCCGTTTTGTTTATTTAACTACCTAAATCCTGTGTGTCTGTCAGTTTCTGATCTATGCTATGTGTGTGAGTGGATGTGTGTGTGTGTGTGCGTTCGTGTGTTTGCACATGCATGCCGGTGCCTGTTTAGGGCATTGGTTTCCCTTGGAGCTGGGATATAGGCTTTGCAAGCCACTTGATACGGTTCTGGAATCTGAGCTCTGGTCTCGTGACCAGCAGTGCTCTTAACTCATGAGCCGTCTCTCCAGCCCTTACCTGAACCGTGTACTTTTGCAAGCCAGGACTGTCTGTGTGTACACCATTATTGGTGCAGAACACGGGCCTCCAGGAATAACAGCAAGTGGTTTCTGCTGGGTTTGCTTTGCTGGTAAACTGCATAAATGAGACCAGTGAAAATTAACTTAGTCTTATTTCTAAACTATGCTACATGACAGCGTATTTTAAAATATATTTTCTTAGTCTATAGAGATTGTTTAAAGCAATGAGTTTCATTGTAACATTTTTGTGTTGTAATGTACTCCGATGTCCATTACCCTTTCTTATCCCATTTTGTCCCTTCTTTCCTCATCCCTGCCTTTTCTGTAATACACACCTTTCTACTTTCATGTCTTTGCCCCCCAACTCTCGCATGAAACAAAACATGCACTAGTTTTCTTTCTGAGTCTGATTCATTTCACTTAACATGGTTCCCAGTTTCATCTGTTCTTCAGATAACATGATCTCATTCTTCTTTATGGCTAAGCCGTGTTACCGTTCATCTGATGAAAGAAGCACCGACTGGTCCATACCTTCGTTATGATCAGCACAGGTCAGCAGCTGCCTCTGCTGTGTGCCGACTTGGCCTCCTTGGGTTAAACACACAAGGAGTGGTACAGCAAGAACGTGGGTAGCTTTTGTTTTAGTTTTGCAAAAAAATGTCCACACTCATTCCGAGAGTGACTTCACTAGTTTACATTTCCATCCGTGGTGTGTAAGAGTTCCTTCCTCTCTCTTTCCCCGTCACTAGAATTTGATGGGTTTTGTTTTGTTGTGGTTATTTTGATGACAACCATTCTGACCAGGGTGGCATGGGATCTCAGTGTAATTACTGTTTGTATTTCTATTTCTCTCAGGGCTAAATAGGGTAGACATTTTTCATGTATCAGTTGATAATTTGTAGTTTTTGTTTTTGTGGTTTTTTTTTTTTTTTTTTTAGAACTTTTCAGTATGGTTGTTGAGTTGTTCACTGAGTTCCCCATTGTCTTGGTTTTTGGTCTCAGTCCTTCAGAAATTCTGGATAGTAACACCTTGACGGTTAGATGGAGATTTTTTTTCTTACCTGTAGGTTGTCTCTTCTCTCTATTAACTGTTTCCCTTACTCGCAAGAGCATCTCAGTTTGTTACACTTGCTCTTGTCAATCCTTGACATTGTTTCCTGAGCTAGGCAAGTCATGTTCAGGAAGTAGCGCCTGTGCCCATATCCAGACATGCTTCCCTTATACTGTCCTGTAGCAGCGGTAGAGTTGCAAGCCTGTACCTTGAGGCCCCCTCCCAAGGTTTGGATTAACTTTTGTGCAGGATGAGACTAGGAACCGGTTTTATTCTTCGACATGTGGACATCCAGCTCCTGTAGGAACTATCTCAGCGATGTTGAAGCCTATATGAAGACGCAGGTGGCTATCGCTGCATGGGTTTATTTCTAGGTCCTCTGCCTGAGTCCATTGATCTACCTTTGTTACAGAGAATTTCTGCTTCCATTGTAGAATAGATACATAAGTGTAAAACAGTGACAAAAGTGGAATTTTACTCTATTTTACTATTCATAGTCAATAGTTCGTATGGCGAGTGAATTGCTGATTTATGTAGTAAGTGTGCTTATTTTAAATGTTCTGATTCCTGGATATTTTCAAAAATTAAATTTGATATCAAAGTGAAATAACTTAATGCTGTTCTTGTCACATGGCGCTACAGTGTACTTTTAACTTGGATGTATAGCAGCTCTGACATTGCTCTTTCTTGTCAGAGTTTCTTTGGCCATTTGGAGTGTTTTGTGATTCCATATGAATCACAAAATCTTAGGATAATTTTTCTTAATTCTATAAAGAGTATTGTTGATAATCTCTTGGGGATCTCATTGGATTATAGATTGTTTTCAGAAATATGGCCATTTTGGTAACAAATATGGTAACAATGGTGGTTTTGTTGACCCACAAACACAGGGAGCCCTTCTACCTTCTTCTAGTATCTTCTTTAGTGTATTTTAGTTTTGACTGTAGGAATTTTATTTCCTTAGTTAGATTTATTCTTAAGTATTTGATGTTTCTGAGGTTACTGTGAAGAGGATTTTTTCCCCCTTATTTTCTTTCCTGGCAAGTTTATTATTGGTGTCAGAAAAATGATGCCTTCTGTTAATATTGCTTCCTGCTTCTTTGCTGAATTTGTTCATCAGCTCTAAACATCTTCTGGTGATATATTTTCTGTATATTTAGGAGTATGTCATCTGTGAAAATAGGTAGCTTGATTTTTTTTTTCCTTATTTGTATCATGTTTATTGTTTGCCTTATTTCCCTGGTAAAAATGTTAAATTTTATATTGCATAGGAGTGATAAGAGGAAGCATTTGCAGCTTCTTCCATCCAGCGTGAGGCTGGCTACAGGTCTTCTCCACATAGACCTGCTATGCTGAGGCCTTGTTCTTCTGCACCCGGTGTCCACAGGGGACTTTTTATCATGAAGAGGTGTTGAATTTTGTTGAATGTGTTTTCTGCATCTGCAGAGATGATCATGTGGTCCTGAAATGAAAGCAGCTTGATCTTGGTTGCATCCTCTTTTTAACATGTTATGGATTCTACTTGCAACTATTTTCTAGAGGATTAATTTTTTTTAAAGTTTTACACAGTTACATAATAGGTTGAGTTGTTTTCATCACCATTCCCCTCTCTCACCCCTTCCCTCTCCAACTGGAGCCGTTTTCAAGTCTCTCCTCTACTTTTACATCTTCTGCTTGTGTGTGGCTCACTGACTTTAATTAGAGTTTCTTGCCTGAGCACGGGATGAGGGGTATATGCTGGGCAAAACACAATTTGTGAGGGACTCACCTCAGAGGAGCCTGGCACCCCTCCACCAATCAACTCTTTCTTGCTGGGTTTTGTGGCTATGTTCGTGAGAGGTTTGGCTCTAGTGCTTTCTCTTTTCTTGTTGGGTTTTGATCTCGTTGGAGTCTCAGGTTTGTGGTTATTTCACAGGATGGGTTTGGAAGCACCCTAGCTTTCCTCCTGCTTTGCCGTTAGCTCTTCTTTAAATCTGGTAAAGCCAAGCAGTTAAGCTGTCTAGTCCCGGGATATTTTTTTCATTAATTAATTTATATGTTCATTTTACATTCGATTGCAACCTCACTTTCCCCCATCCCCCCAGTCTCATCCTCCCAACCACTTCCCCCATCCCCCCACCCTCGGTACCAACCCATCCTGGCACATCAAGTTGCATCAGGACAGAGTACCTCCTCTTTCCCTGCAGCAATCTTCTTACTTATTATCAGTGTGTTTAGATAGCTATACTCGCTTGGTTCAATCTTAGTAAGTCACAAGTATTTAGAACTGTATCCATCTTGTTCTAGATTCTCCATTTTCCTGGGGCATACGTTTCCAATATCATCCCTACGAGCCTCTGGAATTCAGGGTATCTGCTAAATGCACCCTTTTGGCATCCAAGTTTATTTATTTGAGTCTTCTCGAGAAATCTACTCTTGACCCACCCTGTTATGTCTGGTGACACAGCTTCTCAGAGAAATATCTGAAATGTGGGCTGGGGAGACAGCTCAGTTCTGTCTGCGCTCCCAGTGCTCCGACAGTGCGCTGAGAGGAAGAAGGAGAGCATCGGAAGCCTGGGGGCCAGTGAGCTTGGCATACACGGTGACCAGCGAGACTCGGCCTCCAACAAGGTGGGAGTTAACAACCGACAGCCAAGCTGTCTGCCTCCCACACATGTATGATGGCTCTCAGGGGCCCACGCTCACACACCCAAAGACGAGCACATGCACACAGATAATAAATACAGGAATCTGAAGTACACTTGCATATTGCAATAGTTTCAAATACCAGCATCTAACGCAATAAACCTTTAACTGTCTGATTTGAGAGAGCTACCAGAAAACACTGTAATTATAGCACTTGCCGCTTTTATCACTGCAGAAGACATGCTCTGTGCTCAGTGTGCTATCTAAACATGTCATCATGTGACCAAGATGAGTTCAAAATCCAAATATGGGTATATAGCTTCAAGTTCTTCAATAGAGAAAAAGTATTTGTTTTGGACCTTATCACTCGTGACTTAAGGCTTCTTTCCATAAAAATGATGGAGAGGACATTGGAAAATGAACCATTTTCCCATCACCAGGGCATCTACCTAGAAATCAGATTGGCATCCTATGATTAATACCATCTGTTCAACATTCCTTGCTGGAGGCTGGGTTTCAGGAAGGAAGGATTTATTATATTTTAAGATGTCCATGAACAAACTCCAGGGACAGATGTGGTCAAAACAGGACTTACAGCATTTGGCGAGAATATTCCAGTTATTCTTCAAGGGACTCGTCAAACATTAAATTAAGTGAAGCAGAAGGCTTTTATGATTGTTCTACCCCGTGTCCTTAAGTGGAATGTCGGAGCTGTGTTACTGCAGTTAATGCTACCAAATTTGAATGCTTGAGTGCAGTTCTGTCTTGAAGCATTCGTCAAGGGTAAGAGACTATTTGAGGTTTGGCTGCAGCCTCACATACAGACTGCCCTAGCAAGAAAGCTGGAAAGATCCAGAAAAGCTCCTTCAAACTGTTATCAAAAATGGGGATTGTTTCTATTTTTGAGTTGTTGCAGAATCTTGACTCACTGAGTCTTGGTTTCACTGTTTTTTGTTTTTTAATTGTAATCCTAAACTTTCCAAACATGGCTGCCCATAACCACATTTTCTGTTGAGTGGAGATTTAAAAATGAAAGTGGTCCCACGTTTTAACTCTGCTCTGCACAGGTGGATGGGGAGGAAGGGCATGCTACCAGCTGGGTCATTCACCTGAAGACTGCACTGCTGAGGCCAGAACGGAGGCCTGCTGCTGGTAGGACACTAGCCTAGCACACGTGAGGTGGTGGGCTTCATAGCCAGCACCTCCAACACGACCCCACATATGTGCGTGCTGCAGAGAGTGAGTGACGTGGGATGGAAAAGCCTTCATAAGTGGTCCTTTCCGACTTTCTTTTAAGACAGGTCTCTGTCAAGGGTGACACTAGTTTCAGAACCCTTCCTGATCTGTTGACCCCGAATGCTGAGGATGGGAAGCAATGGTAGGGAGTGGACGCTTCCATTGTGCTGGTCTTTTCTTTGCTGCTTGATAAATTTATTGACCACAGATGGAGCCACAGTAAGCACAAACAAATCCACCCCTCAAGTGTGGCCCGGCATCACAGAGAAGTTTTCAGCACGTAGTCCTAGGCCCAACTCCCAGTCTTTGGAATCAGGATTTCTGGGAGGTAGGCTGAAGAAGATCCTTTTTAATCTGATTGTTCAAAGAATTTTGATATACTACTCCAAATTTCTGACAGAGATTTGAATGACCTGTTCAACCTGCAGATGTTCAGCCTGGGTTATTCTGAAGATAAGGCTTTGGGGGAGAGCTGAGTTGGGGATGGATCATGGACTCATCAAAAATGATGATTCGGTGGTCATCAAAACGTGGAGCTCGGGGGAGAGTTGTGCTCAGAGAGCTGTGCCTTGCACATAGATTGTATTTGGATTACACAGCAGTTATGTTTAAAAACAATAGAAGTGATTTTATAGTAGGCAGGTCCTCTCCACCCTCCATAGCCCAGCTTTGCTTGCTCATGTGTCTTCCTGCCTCTGGAGACATTTGATTTTCAGCTCCTGGGAAGGATGGCCCTTCCTGTGTGTTCACATTCCTGGAGTGTGAGCCTGTTCAGAACAGGTGATCCGCCAGGGAACTGAAGACGTTTCTTTCTCCGATTTGCTTTTAAATGAAGTCTTTGATTTGCTGGACGGAAGCTGTGGAATCATACTTAGCAATGTGTCACGACACAATATCTCAACACTGTCCCATTCTCCCCTCCCTCTGAGCCCTCCTGAGCTCTAGTTCCCCCCCCCCCACGCAGGGGCGAGGGGTTGTGGCACCGTGACGCACACTCACCTGTTGGAGGGGGCACAGATGCGGCGCATATTTTCTCTGTCTGAATTTGTGAAATAAAGGTCCCATCTTCAGGTCTGTGAAGGGGTCTTTGCACACTGTTCATTCTGCAATGTTTTCACCTTAATTGGTGGCAAATCTGCTGTTTGTTGTGTTTACCAACTTAGCATAAACTGTAGTCCGCTGGGCCTTCAGATGAGTCCACTAAATATTTTCAGATGTTTTTTATTTCCTCGGCTAAGAGCTGGATTTGAACCAGAGTTTGGGGGTGAAAGAGCAATGTGTAATACACAGAGACATGGAGTTTGACATCTGAAATAAAATAATGTAATGTTTTTAATATTTAAGATGAAAAAAGCAGCAGTAAAACACGGTGAATGGAGAAAAAAGTGAATACCTGTATATTTGAATTTTAAATGCCTGCAGATGTTGGGTTTTAATCAGAGTATGTTAGACCCTGGCTCTGACAGAGGCAAAACTGTGAGATCTGTTTTCTTGAATTGCTTCCACATTTTATGCTTGAGATTTTTATTGCATGTAGCACGGCATCGTCATGTATTTATGTAAAGTGCCAGCATCCATTGACTCTGCAGCGTCTTGATGGTCAGCATGCAGAGCAGTATGCAGCGGGGCAAAGGCAGCCCTGACCTGGCCCCGCGCAGATTTCCTCTGTGACCTCGCGAGAAGGAAGGCATTCAATTCCTCTCTGCTTCAGCTTCCCCAGTCACAAAACCCCCACATTCTGTTTCTCCCAGCGACCAGGGTGCCCTGGGATTTGTTTGATCTGCACACTGATCTTAATTGATCTTCATTGCAAATGCATTGTTCGCGGATCTCATCATTGCACTCACATCACAGCGTGGCCTTATCCAAATCTAGATTGTGGAGGTCAGCAACATGACGTGACCTGGGGATGCAATCAAGGGGTTCAGTAAACAGGAGATGACACGGGTGCAGGTGCTGCTGGTGTGGCGTGACACCCTGTGTCACGCACGCGTTGTGACTGGCTTTTACCTGGGTAGGCCTGCACCGTGAAAGAATGGCTGACAGTGTGCATGCCGGGTAGACAATACGCCCACGCCACAGCGGATCATCACCGAGGACATGGCCTATAGGCGCCTGCAGGCGTGCTTACCGCCGCGAGGAAACTTGCCGACGCCCGAGTCACCGAAGGCATGAACAGCGCACTGCACTGTGACTGACGGTGATGCCACGGGCTGGCAAAGGTCTCAGCTCTGTCACACTTTGGTGGGACCTTTGTCGTATACGTGGTTCATCAGTGACCACATGGCGGTAAGCACGTGTGTGTGTGAATTTTTATGCAGAGTGACTGAAAAGATGACTCTTAGAAACTAGACAGGTAATGCTTCTTCTAGTACGTTAAATATATGTAGTAAAACCTAAGTTACCTGTAACTGCTGTGCATATTTATGAGTCAGTTCTATTTCTCTATCTTTACGTCATATTTCCTAAGCCGGTCAGACAGCCCGTGACCCTAACTTTTACAGTGTAATTCTACTAGCAGTAATAATAGACTTACATACACAAAAATTTAGTGCAAAGAAACATCTGTAAGGCCTCGTACTTCCCTGGGCACAGTGAGAAGATGTTGTAAGACAGGAAATATAAGTAGCTAGTCTGGTGAATATCTTCAAAACAGGTCAGTCTTTGCCCCGCTGTTTACATCCTTGTGATATGCGTTTGTCTCAAAGGGCATCTGTCCATTCTGTGCTCAGGCTGGGTAATTTATAATGAAAACAAATTTATTAACCCATGGTTCTGGAGAGGGAAGGTCCACCATGCAGGGTGAGCCTCTGGTGATAGCTTTCTTGCTGCGTCATTGCAGAAAGAAAAGAGAGATTGGGTTGTTAAGCCATGTTGATGTTTGATGGCATTAGCCACATATAAGAATAGAGCTAATACATGGGACACCATCAGCAAATGAACTTGATTGTTTTTCTGTGGGCTAGGAATAAATATTCTGAAAATATTATTGAAAAATGTTGTCAGAGTAGTACAAATTACATTTTCTACCTTAAGAAACTAGACAATGGGCTTCATCTGAGCAGGGGTTTTAGGTCCTCTCCATGCATGGTCCTTGGTTGGAGTATCAGTATCAGAAAAGACCACTGAGCCCAGATTTTTTGCTTCTATTGCTCTCCTTGTGGAGCTCCTGTCCCCTTTAGGTCTTTCTATCTCCCTCTTCTTCCATAAGATTCCCTGAACTCTGCCTAAAGTTTGACTATAAGTCTCAGCATCTGCTTTGATACCCTTCTGGGTAGAATCTTTCAGAGGCCCTCTGTGGAAGTCTTTGCTCAGTTTTCAAGTGGGTTCCCTAGTAATGGGAACAAGGACTATCTGAACTCACTGGCTGGCTCTTTGATCACCTCCCCCTGGGTGGGTGCAGCTTTACCAGGCCACAGAAGAAGACAATGCACACAGTCCTGATGAGACCTGATGGGCTAGGATCAGATAGAAGGGGAGAAGGACCACCCCTATCAGTGGACTAGGGGAAGGACATAGGGGAGAAGAGGGAGGGAGGGTGGGACTGGGAGGAGAAGAGGGAGAGGGCTACAGCTTGGATACAAAGTGAGTCAATTGTAATAAATAAGAAATAAATGAAAAGAAAAAAGAAAGTAGACAAAAGTTAATTGAGGGAATAATGGCCAAAGTACTTCTAGATATAATGAAAATAAAGAGCTTTCAAAGCCAAGAAGCTTCATGAAACACACACACACACACACACACACACACACACACACCACGTGCACATACACACACACACACACACAAATCATAAAGAAAATCATAGCAATATACTTAAAAAACAAACCATTCAATACCAGTGTTGATAAGGAAGGAGGTAAGTCAGTCTGCATACAAAGGAACACAAATAAAAATTACAGCACATTTCTCTTAGGAGCAAGGGTGTTGAGACGAGAGTTGAGAAATATTTCTGTACTGTGGAAAGAACAACTCTATTTATGTAGAAATTTATACCCAGTGAGAATAGCTTTCAAAAAGTCAAGGCAAAACAGGATATCTAAGCTAAAGAGCCCAAGTAATAATCCATGCCAATGCCAGGGTTTCAGTATTAAACGCCTCCCAAAGTCTCAGACCGTAGAAGAGTTAGCCTCTGTAACCTGTGGTGTCATTGGGAAGCAGAAGGTTTGGGAGTTGGGGCCCAGTGAAAAAGAAGTTAGGCTATTGGAGCAGTGTCCCTCAGTAGGGTCTTCTGCCTCTATTCCCTGGTGGCCATGAGGTGAGCAGCCTTTTCCACAAAGCCTCTCTGCCATCGTCCCTAAAGCGATGGACCAACCAATCATAGGCCTCTGAAACCAAGTTCCAAGTCAGTTTTTCTTCTGTTTACATCTTGGATATTATGTCATAGCAATAAAGGTTATCTAGCAATGGACAGAAAGATGTCCAGAGTGGGGATATTTAAGAAATTATTCAAGTGGAATGCATGGACAGAAGGAGATATGGATCGACAAGATCAAAGGATGTCAGAGCATGCTGGTATGAGCCAGTATTACTTCTGGGTGTCTTGAAGAGTTAAGATAACAGTCCTTAGTCAGGGTGTGGGCAATCAAGGTGTGTGTTCCCGGAAGTGCAACATAAACATATCTTCCTTTGTAAACTAGAGCGCAGTATCAAGATATTGGTGTCAGACAAATAACTATAGTAGATCACAGGAGTTACAGCTGGGTAGGACAACTGACTGACAACTCTCCTCTTCTGGCAGCTTGTATAGCAACTTCTGACTAGAGGAGGCCTATCATCCAGGAAGAGGGCTTCTGTTCAGAGTACCAGCCTGATTTCTCTAAGTTCTGTGCCCACAGTGTGTAATGGCGTGAACAGTAGGGTCTTAACCTCAAGTTCTCCCAGGTAACCTAGAGTCATGGCAATAGCTTGCATTATTTGGCTGGGTCTTTTTGATCCCCCAACCAATAACTTGAAGGGCAATATGCTTTGCCTAGCAGTGAGACATTTGTTAAATAGTGGACAGCTTCTAGGAAAAGCAGTGTTTTCCCGCGTGGGCTAACTCCACTTCTCCTTTATACGTGTGCATGCTATACACTTTGCATTTTTAATTTATTTTCTGTGTAAGGCTGTGCTGCTTGCACGTGTGTTTGTGCACCACATGTGTGCCTGGTGTTTGCAAAGGCCAGAAAAGAGCATCGGATCCCCTGGAGCTGGTGTTACCAATGGCTGGGTTGCCATGTGGGTGCTGGGGTGGCAGGTCCTTGGTAAGAGCAGACTACCAAGCCATCTCTCTACCCCCATGTACAGTTTTGTTTTACTTTAAAATTTTTTTTCTTCACAATTTATACCTGGATTAAAGCCCCCTGCCTCAACTCCCCCAGTCCCTCCCACCCTCTTCTACTCATCCTCTTCCCCTAGTCCACTGAAAGGGGGAGTTCTCCACTACTGCCATCTGCCCAGAGCTTGTTAAGTCTCACCAGGACTGCCTGGATCCTCTTCCTCTGTGGCTTGGCCAGGCTGCATCACCAGGGGCCAGTGATCAAAGAGCAGTCAAGTGAGTTCATGATAGAGGCAGCCCCTGCTCCCCTCACTCAGAGCTCCCAGTTGGCCACATCTGAGCAGGGGGTCTAGGCCCTCTCCATGCATGGTCCTCCATTGGGCCCCCTGAGCTCAGATCCTTTAGCTTTGTTGGTCTCCTTGTGGGGCTCCTGTCCCCTCCATGTCCCTCTAATCCCACCCCTCTCTTCCTCCATTAGACTCCCTGTGCTCTGCCCAAAGTTTGGCCCTGAGTCTCAGCATCTGCTTTGATCCCCTGTTGGGTGAATCCTTTCAGAGGACCCTCTATAATAGGCTCCCATCCTGTTTCCTCTCTTCTACTGCTTCTGGAGTCTATCCTGTTTGCCATTCTGAATCCAAGAACACATCAAAGATGTCATCTACTATGACCAAGTAGGCTTCATCCCAGATATGTAGGAGTGGTTCAACATACTGAAATCCATCAGTGTGATTCATCATATAAACAAACTGAAAGAAAGAAAGAAAGAAAGAAAGAAAGAAAGAAAGAAAGAAAGAA